>NW_024082484.1:0-171260 GCF_003009895.1 Hyaena hyaena
TCTTTTTTCTCCCAATCTCTCAGGTTTTGTAAGGTTTCCAATGGCTTCAGATCTTTTCTGTGTGATGTATGGGCGCGAGTGCAAGTACGGAGCTCCTTACTTCTCCGCCATCTTGCCCTCTCTCCCAACTGAGATAATTTTTAAAATTTAAAGCTGTGGCATATGAAACAATTGCCATCCTCCAGGTAACTCATCTATGATAAACATAGCAGCCATCAAAAATAATGCCACCTTTCCACCCGCCCCTCCTTTGTGAGTTTTAGATTGTCATGAATCCCACATTGATCCTGTAATTCTGGTTTATTGTTTAGTAACCCAGGTGCAACTTAATCTGGGGTGTAACCTGTTCCTTTAAATTTAGTTCTAATTTGTATTTGTAGTCAATGGGAGAGGAAGTGTTAACAATAACAGTAATGGTAACAAAAATAATGACAATAGCAACTCTTTATTTACCTTGAACTGGGCCACTTAATGTGCTAAGCACTTGGCTGACATTTTCTCACTGAATTATTATCAACTCCTTGTAAGGCAGGTACCGTTAGATCTTCCAGTTGTAGACAAGGAAACTGAAATTACTAAGTAATTTATCTGGAGCCTCACAGCCGATAAGTGCTAGGGTTGGGGGTTGTGCAATCTCACTCTGAAGCTAATGTTTTAAAATATTATACAGTCCTGGTTCCACACTGGGTACCCTTTCTTTAAAAATGTATCAGAGTTTTGATACATTACTCTTCTCAAGGCCCATTATCCTAGGACTGGAAGACAAGACTGCCTTAGCTGAAACCCTTATTGTTCTTTAAAGGAAAATAGAAGTCTTGGATTTCGGTGCTCAAGTGAGGTTCTGGAATAAATATAGCCCTTCAGTAGGACACAGCTGAATTCATTTCTCCCAGAATTGGAGTCATCACTCACATAAGGTCTTGCCCTTTTGCTTATGAATCCTGCAAACCCTGGCCTCAAAAATCTCAATTCAATGTGCTCAGCTCTACACAGTCCTTCCAGAGACATCACTGGTATTTCCTGTCGATGTAAGCTCCTCTAAGAAATGGTGTTTGCTTATTTAAAAATTTCCCTGTAGTTTTCCAGGTTTTCTGGCAGTACCTTGTCAACCCAAGCTTGCACTGGAAGTGGATTCACAAGCCCAGACTCCCTTTCCCAAGACTGGCTATTTTATGCCAAGTAGATGATAATCTCACAGTGGGGATTTTCCCAAGTATGCCTGCTGAACCAAGGGAATAGTCTGCCTTTCGGAGACCTGATCCATTGACTTGATTGTTTTATAAGATGACTTCAAGGTACCTGCATGGGCTAGAACTGGTTTGCAGTGTGCTGAATCGTTCTGTTGTCCCTAATGGAGCACAGGCCTTTTTTTTTGTTCCCAGTGGAGGTCAGGGGAGAGCATGGGGGCACTGTGAAATTGGTCAGAATGAGTAGGGTGAACTGAGTTCTCCTCCATTTTCAAAAGATCATACATATTCTGCCTGGTAACTAGAGGTTACAAGGAAGAAGTACTTTGAAAATTCAACCTGCCTACCATGGCAAGGGTTGCCTTTTTTGTAATTGCCCTTTACATGCTATTTATCTGCCCAATATGAATATACAGTCTTAGTTTTTACTCATTATGGGCCCCAAAGGTAACATATTATACTGTCCTTTGCCTTGCCTTTTTTCACTGAATATATTTCCACGTCTGTGTGCAACTTTCTCATTTATGCATATTTCTCATCTAATATTCTATTGTAAGGCATAATTTATTAATCAATTTCCTGTTGTTAGACATCTCGATGTTTCCAGACTCTTGCAATCACAAACATTGCTGCATTAATTATTCTCGGATACATGTCGTTTTGCATGTATTTAAGTTTTTCCATGGGATAAATACTCAAAGCAGAAATGCAGGATCAAAGGGTGCGTGTGTATGAAATCTGGGTAGATTCTACCCGGTTGTCTTCCAGAATGTCCTGGTTTTCCCTCCCCTCCCTCCATGTTTCAGCCAGAATGCTGAGCCTCAGCTGAACGACTTTGGAGCTCTCATTAGTGGCCCTGAAAAAACAGGATATAGATTTTTACCACTGCGCTTATTCTTTGGATTTCTGCAAACATTACTTCTTCTTTTTTTTTTTTTTTTAATGCTTATTTGTTTGTTGAGACAGAGCGAGAGAGAGAGAGGAGAGAATGAGCAGGGGAGGGGCAGAGAGAGAGGGAGACACAGAATCCAAAGCAGGCTCCAGACTCTGAGCTGTCAGCACAGAGTCCAACACGGGGCTGGAACCCAGGAATTTTGAGATTATGACCTGAGCCCAAGTCAGAGGCTCTACCGACTGAGCCACCCAGGCGCCTCAACATTACTTCCTTCTATTTCATTCTTCACCTTCCTAGATCCTACCGAGACGCACAGGAAACCCCTGTCTATCTTGGGCTCACACCTTCACAGTTCACATTGCTTTTCTTTTCTGAATTTTTATGGTGTGTTCACACTGAACTCACTTTGAAACTCCTGTCTTGTACTGTTTGCAACTTAATTGTTTCTTTCCCAGTGTCTGGCCTTCCCAGCAGGATTATTAGCTGTTTGAGTCTTGTTTTGTATTCCTTCTTAATACCTAGGACAATGCTTTGCACATTGTGGGAATCTTTTTTAACCTTTTGAGGAAAATAGATTTATTGTTTGGTGACATTAATAATGCTTACTTATTATGAAGGAAAAATAATCCTGGAGAGTGCCAGATATGTAAAAACTCCCTAAATACGCTTATCCAGAGATAACTTATTGTTGGCACTTTATTACATATCCTACTAGCTACTACCCCTCCCCTTTAAACATTTTCATAAAGTTTATTATTTTTGAGAGACAGAGAGTGTGAGCAGGGGAGGGGCAGAGTTTGGAAAGGAAGACAAAGAATCCAAAGCAGGCTCCAGGCTCTGAGCTGTCAGCCCGAAGACTGATGTGGTGCCTGAACCCACAAATCATGAGATCATGACCTGAGCCGAAGTCAGGCATTTAACTGACTGAGCCACCCAGGCACACCTGTTGCTACCTTTTTTATGAATACACATACATATGTGTAGATAAACGTGTACCATTTTACATATGGCCTCAACTGTTGGATAGCTTGCTTTTCTTCGATAGAAGATTTAAACCTCTTTGCATGTCAACTGATGTGGTTGTATATGATTTCTAATGGCTATATGGTAGTTGTTTCTATACACACACCATGGTTTATTTAACTAGTACTTACAAACTTTTGTGATTTATAGTTTTTTGAGTCAGTGCATCTGTCCATACTAGTGCAATTAGCTCTGCAAGGTAGGGGTAAACTCTTAGAAATAATCTGTGTTAAAGCATGGGTACACACTGTAGGATCTAAATAAGTACTTTAAAAAGAGAAGAAAGTTCACTGGAATGTTGAGTACTTTTTCCCAGGCAGCTGTCAAATTCTAATAGTTAGCTGTGGCCTTCAGTAGCAGCATTCAGTCATCAAAAAGGATCAAAACATTTTATACATAAATAAAAGGACTAAAAAAAATCTTAGATTCTCTAGGAGAATTAACCTTTGTGTGTATTTATGAGGATACAAACGAATCACTGCTTTTTTCCTTTTTTCCTGCTGGGCAGTGACTACCTGTCTTTCTCTTCCCCAAACTATTTGGAAAGCTTGTCTAATTTAGAAGATTATAAAAGGGTTTTCCCTCCTGCCAAGATACAGAGAAGGGCAGTGTTTTCTGTTTCTTGGAGAGTAGTTTGCGTAGGCAAGTACACAATCTAATGAAAGGACCTGCAGCTGTAGGCTATTTTAGAGCCCACTTGAAAACATTCTGGTGTGTTTATTGCTTTACCATTCCACTTTATTTCAGAAAAGATTTGCGATGGTTTACAAAGATGCAAACAATGGGCTAGATAAAATTTGTTTGGTAGTTGAATCAAAGAGGTAAGGGAAAAGAAGGAGGAAAAGGAATAGAAAGCCGGGAGTAAGGTTCGTTTCACAAAATGCACGTGAAGCACTAATTTCTCGGAGTTCCAAGAAGGTTGGATATGGGCAGTTTTGTATGGTTCAACCATAAGATTAAGTCCTGTGTCCTTGCTTGGGGTGGGCCTCAGATTTGACCCTGAGCCAGTGTGATGGGATTGTAGACTTATCCTTGTTATGATTAGAACATAAACCTCATACTCAAAAGTCTAAATATTTCTGATACTGAGGCCAAAGAAAATTCACCTAGAGAAGAGATTTTTAAACAATATATATGTACGATCCCAGATGGTCACAGTGGGAGGGGCCTGAAGGGGCATCTCGTTCAACATTCTTAGGACTGTGGGAGGCCTCCAGGAGGTTCAACATCTGCGTATGACTCTGACCTTGAGTCAGGTGCTTAACTTCTCCAGTCTAGTGTTTTGAATACCAAATAGGGAAAAGGATTGGTTCTTTTTTTTTTTTTCAGTGCTATTTATTTATTTATTTATTTCTGAGAGAGAGAGAGAGAGAGAGAGAGCGTGAGCAGGGGAGGGTCAGAGAGAGAGGGAGACACAGAATGTGAAGCAGGCTCCAGGCTCTGAGCTGGCTGTCAGCACAGAGCCCGACGCGGGGCTCAAACCCACGAACCATGAGATCATGACCTGACTCAAAGTCAGACGCTTAACCACCCTGATAAGGATTGGTTCTTACCTCATATGGTTGTCATAAGGATTAGATAAGATAATGCAAAGGAGCAAAATGCAAATCACAACCACAATGAGATATCACTTCATACCTATTAGGGGAGCCACAATCAAAAAAACAGACAAGTGGGGGTGAGGATGTGGATAAATTGGAGCCCTCAGGTCACAGTGCTAGTGAGAATGTAAAATGTAACTGCTTTGTAAAGAAGTCTGGAAGTTCCTCAGAAGGTTAACACATGACCCAGAAATTCTACTCCTAGATACATGCCGAAGAGAAAGCACCAAAACCTCTACATGAATGTATGTAGCAGCATTATTTATGAGAGTCAGAACTAGAAATAATCCAAATATCATCAACTAATAAATGGAAAATAAGGCACTGTGTTACATGATTTTGTTTATATGAAATGTCCAGAACAGGCAAATCCATTGGGACAGAAGTTAGATTAGTATTTGCCTAGGGCTGGAGGCCAGGGGGAAATGGGGAGTAATTGCTAATGTGTATGGGGTCATAAAATTTCTTCTAAAATTGATTGTGGTGATGGTTGCACAATTCTGTGAATCTACTGAAAACCACTGGCTTCACACTTTAAACAGGTAAAATGTATGGTGGGTGAATTATATTTCAGTAAAGCTACACATATAAAACAAGGTAATCCCCAGGGAAAGTTCTTCATAGAGTGCAGTAAGCAATATAATAGGTCAGTGCTCAATAAATTGTAGGCTTTTTTTCTCTTTTTAAACAAATGATGAGCCTGAGGCCCAGAGAAGTAAAATGCTTTATCCCGATTTGGGGCTCCTTGATCTGAATTGGACCCTCATTCTCCGTGAATATCAACCAAACTAAATTGGCATGCTCTTCCCTCTAGGAGGATAGTGCAAAGGCCAGCATGGGGCTTTCTCTGCTAGTGCCATTCTTGATTATTTTTTTACTTCAGTTGACCTTCGTTTGGTCTTGAACCTTTCCACTGTAAAGATTTTTAAGTCTTCCAATTGTGGATGCAATATAAACCTTGAAATAGTCAGCAAAATTTTCAATTAACCGTGATAAACTGTTTGAAAAATTGATTCATGATCCTGCCTAGTATTGGCTTTTCAGAAACTGATTTGCCCATGTAAGAATTATTCAGGTGCTTTGCTTTTGTTCCTTTTTTCCCCTGTGTGGCTTCTCTTTGGCCGTTCCACTTTCCAAACTTTTCTACTTGAAATAAGCAGGGCAATCAAAAGCAATAAAGACTTCTGTCTCTTGAGTTTTCTCAAAACAAATTTGGGACAAGTTGAATATGTAGTGTTGGTGTGAAGTGAAATTTGGCTTTCCTTTTACAATTTTTTTGGTATTAAATTTTTTTTTTTTATTAAAAACGAAACCTTTCTGGGGCACCTGGGTGGCTCAGCCAGTTAAGCGTCGACTCTTGATTTTGGCTCACGTCATGATCTTGTAGTTCGTGAGATTGAACTCCCCATTGGGCTCTGTGCTCGTGGCGTGGAGCCTGCTTGGGATTCCCTCCCTCGCTCCCCCTCTCTCTCTCTCTCTTTCTGCCTCTCCCCCACTCTCCTGCACTCTCTCTCTCTCAAATTAAACATTAAAAAAAAAAAAAATAAAGCCTTTTTGGCCACTGCATCTGGCCACAATTGCCACGTCATTGTGACATGGAGAAATTATGAAGGTTAATATCAATGTGGGATTGTAAATTCAGTGAAATTGACAGGGTTTTAGATAATTTGAATTATATGAGTTTGGTATAGATTGGTGTTAAAAAACTTAAATTACCAACAACCTGAACAATGTGTATGTTAAATTTGTTTAAAGCCTAGTGCCTTAAAAGATATAGCTGGGTTTTTGATAACTATTATGTAAAATGCAAGCTTTCTAAAAACTAGTATTCAGGAATACTCAGTTTTCTAGAATAGCTCTCTCATCTGTAGTGGTTGAGGAATAAAGTAATAGGACCCTTCTTTGGAGCATAAATGTAGCCACCAAATAATAAATATTAATACAAAGTTAACAAAGATTAACTTCACATTAACAGCCCCACTCATGTTTGGATCAGTAAGTTCACTCTGTTAGATGTTAGGGCACACTATGATGTGTTAGATTACTATTGATCGTTACCTACTAGTTATCAATTGATGCATAATGAATCACCCCAAAACTTAGTGGCTTAACTCAGCAACAGTCATTTTATTTTTGTCTCTTACAGTTCTGGGACCATGACTGGGCTCAGTGAGGCAGAACTTGGTTGGGTTCTGTCACGTAAGTGCAGCCCCGAGTGCCAGTGGCTTTTTGAGGCCAGCCCACTCACATGGCTGGAGGCAGTTGAAGATGGCTGTTGTTGAGGACCTCAGCTGTCTGGATACCTACACATGGGCTCTCCATGTGGTCTCCCTTCTTTACAGCACAGTGGCTGGGTTCCAAAAGTGAATGTCCCATGTGGACCAGGCAGAAGTCCTATGGCTTTTTGTGACCTGCTTTGGGACCCACGTCACATCACTTCTTCCATGGTTATAGGCTTTCCCAGATTCAGGGCAAGGGAATACGGGCTCTACCCATCAATGGGATGAGCATCAATGACACATTGTAAAAAGAGCATGATGTGGGATAGGAAATGTCGTGATCCTGTTGGAAAATATCTGTACAGTTACTTTTTCAATCATAGAAAAAGGAGTCAAGGAGAAGGAGAAGAAAAGAAGGAAAAGAACGCTGGGGTTGGTAGGAGGGTAGAACAGTGAGCAGAGACAGCAAAAATGAGAGGAGGAGATAAAGCAGGACACACCCCAGGTCAGGTGGAGGTGTGGGGTGGGCAGGAGAGACAGCTCCCGAGGAACAGGGCGTCCCTGACACTTACTGAGCCCACAGCCACAGGAGCTACCTCTGAGGGCGTGCCCTTGCTGGTATGTGGGTCAGCAGTACAAGGCATATTAGCCAGTCATGTTCAGCAGGTGGAAGACAGAGCCGCCCCCTCGTTGCCCCGGTAAGCTGACCAGGGTAGTGGTGGGTGTAGGATCAAAATCACCTGGTGATTGACAGGGATTTCTAGTCTTCCTGTAAGGAGATGTAGAGGATGCTAATATAAAAGGATTGTGCAGCCCTCGAGTGAGAAATGGACACTTAACAGTTGTTGCTCCCTCATTCCCTTGCAGCAAGGGATACTTGCAGCAAGTATTTATTTTGCTTATTAAAATGTGTGCACTTGATTTTTTTAAAAAGTCAAATGTTTATTGGGTGCTTACAGTGTGCTAGGTACATTCTAGGTTGGGGTGTTGGATTAAAGAAGAGTAAAGAAGAGCGAATCTAGTAATTACTTAGTACTGTTTTGCACAGTTGTTTGATTTACCCTGTGTGTATTCAGAAAAAGGGTTCGTGTTAGCTTGCTGTGAAGCCTCCAGGCTGCCATGGGACTCCATTTTTCAGACTCTGTAATACCTGTTTGCCCAGCTCTGGTAGGTATTGGAGATACGTTTGTAAAACGAAAAGCACACAAAGAAGCACTTACTAAGAGCTAGATTTTAGTACCTTTTTTCCTTAAGTTTATTTATTTATTTTGAGAAAGAGCAAATGTGAGCAGGGGAGGAGTAGAGAGACGGAGAGAATCCCAAGCAGGCTTCGTGCTGTCAGCGCAGAGCCTGACCCCATGAACCTTGCCATGATGACCTGAGCAGAAATCAAGAGTTGGAGGCTTAACCTCCTGAGCCACCCAAGCACCCCTCTTAGTACCTTTATAGAATGTGATTCAGTCAAATGTTCTAAATCAACATCATGTGACCTGCTGATACGAACTCAAGAATTTAGTGATTGTATGCATTTATTCATTCCACAGATCTTGGTTGAAGACCTGGAATGTGCCAGTTAGAAAATTGGGCTCTGGGATTCAGGGAAGAACAAGCTGGACAAAGTCTCTGTTCTGTAGAACTTAAATGAGGAACGTTCCTTTGTGAAAAAGACCTGAAAATGCATAAGGCTTAGTGACAAGGTGAAACAGATACTGGAACAAATACAGTCACTGGTGCGCATTTTCAGGCGGGGTACTCCTATTTCAGACAGCTGTGGTATGGAAAGGGTCTTGAGTAGCTAAAAAGTTGTCAGCAGTGATGTGGTCAGAACTCTGGCATCTCAAAGCTGTCATCTCTGAGTGCAGTACGTTGCCCGAAGAGTTTCAGAGGGCCAGAGAAAATGGTCTACTTGGTAGTACTTGTCAACTTTTACCCAGGCCGGTGTTAGGAGATCTGGTTTAGCAGGACAGGGCTGCACAGTAGTATGTGGCAAGAAAGGGTCCTAGAGTAGTAAGTTAGTAGCCTGTTCTTTCCCTACGCTGTGCTATTTGGGGCACAGCTATGTCCCGTGCAGCGTTTTTTATTCTATGCTCACTGATTTGACATATATATTTATAAGAGCATAATTCAGAATATAAATATGGAAAAGGTCTCATAAGGAAGTTTATCTTTATCTCAGACATTATATCATTAATACTTTAAATCTCATTATAACATTGTAACCTGAGTGCTATATCCTTCTTCCTGTATGGAGACCTTAGAGAAAAATTGTGGCCTGATGCCATCTTAATCCATTTATTATCAGTGTTCATAATGATGATCTCAGATATCCAAAAATAGTTCTAGGCCACATAGTTTTAAGGAAGTAGGTAAGTCTGCAGTAGGTTTTTAAACTCCATGCATTTGGGTGTAGTCCACAGTGATTCATTCTTTGAGAGTTTTTGAAGCTGAGGACGTAACCACTTTTCGTTTTTTTCTAGATTAGCATTCAATTCGAAACACCATTTTTGAGCACACACTAAGTTTTAGGGAGTGGATTAAATGTCTTACTCACATTGTCTCATTTGTCCTTGTAGTAACCTGACGAGGTAGGTATTACCAGTCAGGTTGACAGGTGAAGACACTGAGACCTGGCATAAGGAATGATGTCCACTGAGCGGTCAGGTTGGAAACGGGGTCGTCTCTGTCTGATCCAAAAGCCTTTGTGTTGGTACAACTGCTATGTTGTACTGTCGCCTAGTGGAAGGAATCTCACTTCATCCTTTTCTTAGTTCCCTAAATTTTCAATAATAAATGTGAATCAATTTTATATTCCAAAAATTTCAAGCAATACAATTTCAAACACATTTTATAATATGGTTAGATTAAAAGACATGGTTTTGTGTGTGTGGCGTGAAAAAATAGAAAACTACCTGACCCTGAACTATAAAACCCTATATTTAGCGACTAAAGTAGATACTGTAATTAATGCTTAAAATGAAATGCAATAGACATATTAAGGATTAGCGTTTCTGCTTCAGTTATTTTTCTTGGGAAAGTAATACCTATTGACATAAGATATTTAGTCCCAGATTCTAAAACAATCTTGTTTCGTTGTGAACATGATCAGTGAATTGTCTTTTGACAAGGACAAGGAAAGCACACCCTTTGTCTTTGTAGGTCTTTATGTTTATAGAAAGGTTATGGGTGATTTTTGAGAAAGTTTAGTGACTAAAGTGAGAGAACTACCCTGAGGGGCTAGAAAACTCAGTAAAGATCTCTGATGTTAGTGGGGATTTGAACATTTTTCCTTCCTCTTTTTCTTACTTCAGGACTATAATTTGGTTTTAGTAGCAGATGTCAGTGCTGTGGGGGACAATTAATTTAGGTAATTAAACCAGTTGATTTTAGGCTCTTTCTTCAGTTCTCACCCTCTTTCCTTCCCCTCCCCCATACATCTACTCCTGAAAGTTCCTTCCTTTTTGGCACTGAGCCTGTCCCAAAGACCCCTTGGGAGTTCTGCCTTATTGGGTCTTGAGAAGGACCTGGAAATTTAACAGATGACCTAGGTCAGGTGTGTGATCAGGCATCTTACTGGGCTACAGTAAAGCCTGCATGAAGAGAACCAGTAGGGAGTGAGATCTCAAAGCTGGAGTGAGTCCAGGATGTGAAGACCCATAGGTCATAAGTGTTGGGTTTGGGACACGGTGCTGTAAGCTATGGGGAGCCAGTCACGGATACTGTGGCAGCAGGGAAGCCACTGCTGGAAAAGCTGGGTTGGAAGTGGTGCAGAGTCCGGGGCAGTCTGATGGAGGAGAAATGGGCTGGCAGATCTGTAAAGGCTCCGAGGCATGAGGGCATGAGAATCCAAACCAGAGTTGTTGCAGAGGTGTAGGGAGAAAAGAACATGAGTAAATGCTGTCGAAGGGCTAGACTTGAAACCTAGTAAATGACCCAGTATGGAAGGGAAGGGCACAGAAGGAAGGCAGCAGAAAACATTTGGGGCTGTATGCACAGGAGGATGGTTGTGGGGGTCCCCTTATTGTGGAAGATGGATGCCAAGCATGTTGGCATCTATTTCCATTGTGACCTCCATTTGAAAGTGTCCTATTGACTGAAGGAAATGTGTAGCTCAGGAGAGACTGTGACTGAAGAGCTATATTTAGCAGTTTTCTCCACGGGGATGATTGTGGATACCATGTGAGTGGATGAGATTGCCAAGGAAGACAGTACAGAGAGGATAGGGGAGTCCTGGGGGACTGGTTATGGGCCAGGTGGAGGATGGAGAGAGCTGTTGGAGGAGAAAGAGAAAGTGCTGTCACAGGAGCCAGAAGCCAGAAGCCAGAATGGTTCCTGACCACTGGAGGTGGTCAGCAATTCTGAATTTCACAGGGAGGGTAAGGACAATGAGGTCTTATAAAAGGACATTGGATTTAGCTCCATTTTAATAGTAAGGGGAGAAGATGGACAGTCCCAATTTAATGAGTAAAGAGATGATGCGGAAGTGCAAGTGGGTAATTTTTCAAAGTTTGACAGTAAAGGGCAGGAAGAGACTTCCGTAGCTCGGTTGTGAGAAGATTTTTGAGGCCAGTGGAGACTTGTGTATATTCAGAAGCTCCGTGGGGAAAAGGCAGAAGAAGAGTGAGGTAGGTGTATCACAGGGGATTCTGAAGGGCAGTGGTTCACCAAGACAGTACTCATTGGTGTATATGTTCTTGTCATGTATCAAGTTCTGGGACTGAGGTAGGGCTACAAAGACAAGACAATGGTCTTTTTTCTGTGAGTAACCCAAGAGAAGAATGAAAGTTGACAGTATGGATTTGAGCCTGGATGGCTTGGGGGTGGACGCCCCACAGATTGGGGAAGGATTTGGCCAGGAGGTCAAGCAGGAAAAATGCTATGATGAAATGATCCACAGAGAGCTGGGGCAGAAAGAGGAGGGCAGAGGGGGATGTGGGCAAGGGCTGCATCGGGGACATGGTGTTTTCCTTGTCCGGTGTGTGATATGTGGCAGTCTTCCTTCTGCAGAAGTAAGGGGTGCTTATCTTGTGTGGGGGACCAGCATGGGCAAATACTTAGAAATGTATTGGAATAGCAGTTGTTTATATGATTGAAGTAGAGGGAAGATATACAGAGGTGAGGCTGGAGAGGTGGGCAGGACCCAGAACAAAAATGTCTTACATGTCCTGCTGAGGAGTTTAGCTTTCTTCAGTTTGTGTTTTGTTTTCCCTGAAAGCTCTGGGGAACTGTGATAAGAATTTCAGCAGAGATGTGCAATGATCTAGTTTGCTTTTAGAATGGCCTCCTTGACAGCAGTGTGGAGGATGGTTTGGAGAGGCGAGACTGGAACCGACAGCCAGGTTGGTGTAGGGAGATAGATGTTCAGGCCAGGTGAGGATGGTTAGGGACTTTCGGTAGAATAGTTAAAGAACAGGTAGAAGAGAGATTTAGGAAGCAGAGTTGACATGACTAGTTTTTGAAAGGTTTTCTTGGGGATGGGCAGTTGGGAGGATGGTGAGGGATGGGAAGATTTTGGGAAAAGCTGTGGTTTAACTTGCTTTCTGATGTAGAGACTGGAAGGTAGGAGGAAGAAACATTTACTGAGGAAGATACTGAATGATTTGAATGAGTTGAGCTTGAGGCACTCTTTGGGAGCCCTCATCTCAAATGGAGACGGTAGAGTAGACCAGTTCACATGCCTGCAAATCACAGGAGAGTAGGGCTTGGGGTGTGCATACGATAGCTCAGGAGTATGTTGGCCACACACACACATAGCATGCATGTGCGCGCGCGCACGCGCGCACACACACACACACACACACACACACACACAGCCTTTTGACTGAAGACCTAAAACATTTTCTCAATTTTTGGGGTGCCTTCTGCTTTTTAGTTCTTAGCTATCTGCAGATCAGCCATTGGACTTCTATTGGGATTAGACAGAAAATGAAAAAAAAAATGATGGTACCCAAGTATACTTAGTTTTCTACTGATTAGCAGATGTGATGAGAGGATTAGATTCTTAAGGAAGAGGACCAGATGCCACAGGGAGACTTGGATGACTTGTGAAACTCTTTTGTGTCTACACTTGTTCTCCTCAGAAGCTCCAATGTTGAAAAAAAGAAAAAACTTGAGAATACATAACTGTGTTATTTCTTGGTTTCTTTTTAAAA
Source organism: Hyaena hyaena (assembly GCF_003009895.1). Lineage (NCBI taxonomy): Eukaryota > Metazoa > Chordata > Mammalia > Carnivora > Hyaenidae > Hyaena > Hyaena hyaena. Next base: position 13,075 of record NW_024082484.1, read on the forward strand.
TCAGTGGTTGATATTGTCTTCGTTTGGAAACTAAATGATTAAAATATATGATTTTTCAGAATCTTTTACAGGGAAATCTATGTGACTTATTTTGCTGTGCTGGCAATCTCCTTTTAGCACTAAACGAACTAACAAAAATAGAATTTATGGCCCTTTTCAGTATTGAATTGAAGCAGAGTTGAGACATTATCCCAGAAATAAAACTCCTGGCTAGAGCCTTTTTACACTGGGGCCTTCATCATGGCTTTTATTTATTACTGAGAATTAATTTTCCTGGTGATGTAAAGGACATGAGTATTATCCCTGTGGAGGTGGTGTTTCCTGTGAGGAATGGGAAAATAATGAAGCTCTTATACTGTCCTTGTAGTTGAAAAAGCAGCATCTAGAGCAGAGCTTGCCGCCATGGGTAGGATGGCCAGCTTCCCATGAGAGCCCCCACTAAGAACCGCTACAGACTTAGCAGTGTGGACCACATGTGGACCTTGTTTAGATCCTGTTTTGAATAAACAAACTGAAAAACACATTTTGAGACAGTGGGACAAGATTGAACATAGACTGATAGTAAATTCTACAAAGGAACTATTGATGATTTTGTTGTTTGTGAAAATGAGACCATGATCATGTTTTAAAATGTCCTTTGTAGGAGACAGTGTGCTGAAGCGTTTACAGGTAAAATGATATGATGTCTAAGGGTTGCTTTCAAAATACTGAAGCAAGAGGGTGGGGATTGTAGACATGAACACTCCATGGAGGGGGCTAAATAAGGTTCATTATGCTATTCTCACCTTATATACATGTATGAACAGTTCCATTAACATAAAGCTTTAGCAAAAGCAAATACAGTAAAATGTAGTAGCCAAGAACGGGAGGGAGTTGAAGGTCTGTTCCTCACCTGCTTCTGACCCTTCTGTGGGATGTGTGTCACTCTTTCTGCACGCAACATGATAATCCTTCTGCTTTCCTGGCCCACAAATCAAGGAATACAACACCACAGCTAGATTGTGTTTCTGTGCCGATAATGCTGTCCCACCCAGGATGTGGCAGTGGTCTGGGCGGTTCCTCTCATCCTACTTGGAGGCTTGAGCCTCCCCTGGAAATGACCATGCAAGAGATTCCTTGTCCCCATTCTTTTCTGAGACTTTTGAATGGGTGAGACTTAGGATGACAGCTCTGGTAGAATGATCTATAGTGAGAGATGGAATGGGAGAGGGTAGAAATTTAAATGTTAAGTCACGGGGTACCTCTGTAGCTCAGTCAGTTAGACGTCCGACTCTTGATTTCGGCTCAGGTCACAATCTCATGGTTGTGAGATTGAGCCCCACATCAGGCTCCGTGCTGGACGTGATGCCTGCTTAAGATTCTCACTCTCCCTGTCTCTCTTTGCCCCTCCCCCCTCTTGTGCTCTCATACTCATGTGCATGCATGCACACTCAAACAAAAAATAAATAAGAGTCATGTTTCTGCATAGACACCTAGTGATGTGATCATTGGCTCTTCTTATCAGTCCAAACTTGTGCTGGAATCAGACCCTTTACTCTTTCAAACCCAAGTATAAGTCAGTGTTGTGTGTGTGTTTTTTCCAACTAAACTCCATCGGAAGTCTCTGCCCTTTGCAGATAGTAGGATAGCAAAATGAGTTAGTTACAAAGGAAACATGATTTCAGTGAACCAACATGGACTTGTTTGCTTCTTTGAATTATTCTCAGCATGGTAGGATATTAACATGTCGTCTCAGAGGCAGATGGGCCCGTCCATTTTGATCATCAGCTTTGGTGTTATTTGGCATTTGGAACCATGCCTTTCCTCTCAGGATTTTCAGATTCTTAGAGGATGGCTCAGAGTTTTCTTGATAGCAGCTGTTGCTTTGCTTAAGAAGGTAGAATAAATTAGGCCCTTTAGCCTCCCTGAATTCCTTATACTCTGTGGTGACTCTGTGTCACCACAGTGATGGGGTCCATGATGGCAAAGGGTAGTAGTTGTTGTCTGAGGACATGAAAAAATGCCTTAGAGTTGCTGGTTGAAGTATCTTGACCCAGAACTTTCTTGTGCCTTTATGTTTCAGCCTGGGATTATTTACTTATCCAAGTAACATTGCTTATGTATCTATTAGGCACCAGTGGTCTATATTGGGTGCCAGTTCACAGAGTGAGTTTTTGGTTCACTGCTGTAAGCTCCAATTAGGTTCTGGATCTGGAGATTATCCAGACATGAGGGGTTCAAAGGGCTTCAGGAGGTAATGGGGTCTTAACTTGCCTTTCCCCTCATATCCCCACAACTGTGTGATGCTGTGTCCTCAGCCCTGGACATCCATCTCCATCGGGAACAGTTGGAGGAGGATAGGGAGAAGTTCTCTCCTGGTTACAAGGTTTGCTTTGGCAGAGCTTTTCTTGTCAGCTGAAAAATATTACTTGTTCAACAAATATGTATTTGGTACCTGCTAAATACAAGATACTCTAGATATAAGGACTCAGAAAAGATTTAACTGCTGGTTACCCCCAGGGCATGTGTTCTCCCAGCTCCAAATTTCCTTCTACATTGGAGCATTTCTTAATATCTTTGGAGTTTTGTAGCAAATGCTAGATGAAGAAAAAGAACAGAATCCATTATTCTGTAGACAAAGTATAGAAAAGCACAAACTGTGGAGGAGGGCACTTGTGGGGATGACCACTGGGTGTTATATGGAAACCAATTTGACAATAAACTATTTGTAAAAAAAAAAAAAAAAAAAAAAAAAGAAAGAAACTGCTTCATGGCACATAAGCTAAAATAAAGGGTAATATCTATTTAGCATGACAACAAAAAAATGCTTCTCTTAGAAATATTAGTTTTCAAACTTGTATTTACAACATATGAAGCAAAATAAACATTCTAAAGGCAAAAAAGAAAGAAAGAAAGAAAAAAAAAAAAGCACAAACTGTCCCACCTGGTGGAGAGAAATGTACAAGCAGAGCATTAGGAAGCATGAACTCCTGTCATTACATTTCCTATGTGTTAAAAAAAAATTTGATGATCAGTCCTTTGACCAGATAGTTTATTGTAATGGTGAGTCTTCATTCCAGAATTTGTTGCATAGAAATCACATATGAAAAATGTTGGAAATCTTGGGGCGCCTGGGTGGCTCAGCTGATTGAGTGTCTGGCTTCAGCTCAGAACATAACCTCAGGATTCGTGGGTTCAAAACCTGCGTCAGGCTCTGTGCTGACAGTGCAGAGCCTGCTTCAGATTCTCTTGTCTCCTTCTCTCTCTGCCCTTACCCAGCTTTCATGTGCTCTTTCTCTCTAAAAAAAATAAACATTAAAAAAAATTTTTAATGTTGGAAATCTTAAATTTTCACATTTATTATAATAAATGCAGGTGAATATAAGTTGATGCTCTTATTCTGACCCCATTGTCATGTCAAGGTTTTAGAAGGCCTTCTCTCTTTCTTTCTTCTTTCTTTCTCTCTTTCTCTTTCTTTTCTTTCCTTCCTCCCTTCCTCCCTTCTTCCCTTCCTCCCTTCCTCCCTTCCTTTCTCTCTCTTTCTTTCTTTTTTAATTTCTTCCTTTCGACTCATCTTTTCATCATTCCCACCCTTCCTGGAAAAGTCATAATCTTTGAACACTGTTTAGAATTAGAAAGTCGTTACTTTTACTTTCCATGTTATACACTGCGATGCTGTTTGAAAATCCTTAAAGAGGTATAGACATCTTTAATTTTCAAATACTTGTTTTTTGACTGACACCATCATGCATAATACTGATAAAAATTCAAATGATGTAAAAGGATATACTGGGTGACAGGGAGAGGGAGTGTGTCTTCTTCACTGATTCTCCTTCAGCAAAGCATTCTTGGCCTCTCTCTGTCCAGTGACTTACCTGATTGGTGAGTTTGGAGGGAGAAATCAGCTATGTGGCCCAGCCCTTTCCCCTCCCTTTCTGCTGGCACTGGCCTGCTCCAGAGAGAGGTGCTCAGTTGGGTCACTGTGGCCCTACAGTGAAGGAGGAATGTGGTGATCATCTTTGCTGAGGACTGGATAGGTAAGTCTTCTCTAAATCGAGGGTCAGTTCATCAAGGAAGGTGGCTAGCTAAACATTTAAGCCACATTTTCAAATATTACTTTTAAAAGGAGTAAGGGCAATGTTTTGGCCTCTCTATATTTATTGGTCTTATTTCTAAATTTAGCTCAGAACTAGCGATGGGGAGAGGGATATTCTTCTTATTATTTATTGGGGTTTCTTAAAGTTCTTAAAACTTTGTGAAAATGAAATCCGCCTCTCTACCTACAAGTCCTATAACACTTTTGGCAATGTTCTGTGCGTATACAATTGTACCTAGAAGTGTGTACATGTACCTGTCTTCATTTCATGTTAAACAGTGATGAATGCTTTGTTCCCTGCTAGCTTTTTCTGCTTTGTGTATTTTGTGGGTCTACTTGATACCTATTAGTAGCTGTATACTATTCCATAATACTGATGTTGTATTGGTCTCACAACCAGAAAGAATAAACGTGACCCCATTTGAGCTCCACACCATGAGAAACAAGAACCGTAAAGCTCTGCCAGCAGCCCAACAGGGACAGCAGCTGCTTGGCAGGCTTTTGTTTTCTACGGAAGAGCCATGTTCTGTATCTCCAGGTGGTGAGGCTTGGCCCTTGGTAATGGAGAGCACACTGCAAATCTCTGTAGGGAGCTGCTTTTTCAGAGCACCTGCTGCTGACATTTAGCTGGGAATTATAAGCTGAGTTAATAGTTAAAACATAACCTTTAGGGCAGTTAGTGATGATTTTTATGAAGGAACTCTTTGGTACTGACATCTAAAAGTTGTTCTAAGGTGTTGGTGCGAATGTGACTATTTTTAAAACCAGATATCTTAGTGAAATTATAATATTACAGATGTTCTCTGTCCTACATTCTGTGGAAAAGTTACCGAGTCTGTAAAACTGAGTCCATTTGGGTATTTTCCATGGGTGATTATTCTGAATGCAGATGTAGTTGTTGCCCGGACAATGTTAAGATGGTATTGTTGATCGTATTACTCAGACACAACATGATGGATGCTTAACCAGTAACTAAACCCAAATCTTTATGTTGGGTGTCTTTACAAGGTAAGAACCTAGTGTGTATTAAGTGATGGCAGTTCACGTCATCTTAGATACTTTTTGTTTTGTTGTCCTTTTTGTCCAACTCTCGTTGTATTTCATTTGGAGACAATAACACAATTCCAAAAACCGCTGCGTGCAGTTATTGCTTTTGCTGTTCTGCTAGCTAACTTGTCTTTTGTTTTTCAAGACCAGTCAGCCCCCAGGTTTAGTGTGTGTGAATCAGACTTCAGCCAAAGAAACAGAGCTAGTAGGGGATACGTAAAGAGATTTCCTGCAAGGACCTGGCTTTTGTGACTATGGGGGTGGGCTAGGCGAGTCTCAGATGCGTAGGGCAGGCCATCAGGAAGGGGATGCCCAAATTCCCAGACCTGGCTGAAGCTGTTCTGGACAAGAATTTCTTCTTCAGAGATACCTCGGTTCAGCAGTTAAAACCTGTCAATGGATTCAATCAAGCCCACCTAGAATATCAAAGATAATTTCCCTTGTTTAAGTTCAGTTACCAATTTTAATCGTATCAGCTAAAATGCTTTCATTGCAGTGTCCAGGTTAGCATTTGATTGAATAGCTGAGGACTGTAGCATGGCTAAGTAGACCCTTAAAACTGGCCATCACGGTGATCCTCTGTTGCTTGTTAGAATTCTGGTTCTGGAAATCGGCTGTGCTGCCTGCCTGGAGCCACAGTCTCTTGGCTGCAGGCTCTTCTTTCTCATTCCCACCCCTCCTGCAATTAAGTTAACTTTGTAACTTACTGCCGCACCCACAGCAGCCTCCCCTCTGCTCCGATGCCAAGCCGTTTATTTTCTCTTTCCTTTTTTTCCCCTTTGGTTTTACATGAAGTGTGTTTTCTCATCTGTGTTATTTGTCTTACCAGGACAGAACGTTCCCATTGTTTTCTTTATTAGCTGAAGTTACAGATCAGCTTGGCGCCTATTCCAGCGGGGGCTTTAATTCTCAAAGACAATAGTTGCAAAATTGGATGCTACTTTCCTGGCTCCTAGCTGTTGTCATTGTTCTTTGTCACCCTAACTTGGGGAAATGCCATATTGGAGGTTTGATAGGACTGCAACAGAATAAGAAATCTAATTGCTTCTCTTGTGTTCTGTGCTGCTTCCTCAGAATAACTCCCTCCCAGCTTCCAGAGCATTCTCTTTCAAGACCTTGGCCTTTCATGTTGGATATCCAAAGTTACAGAATTCCATTATCATTATCTGAAGAGCAACATTTATCAAATTTGATTTCTTTTCACATTGGAAAATGTTAACACATTGAAAGAAAGTTGCTACAAGTGTGTCATTCACTGAACTAGCTTAGTGTTTTGAATTGTTATCATTGAATTATTAAAGTCCTTGTTTCTCTAGAACTTTCTCTAATTGCCTACAGAACATTTTAATATTCTCATTCCTTTATTCTGTCATTTTACATTCTAGAAAAAGGGAATGCCAAATTTTAGCAGAGCTAGATAAGCACTGAATTCCAAGAGGTCACAAAAAATGTTAATGTGAATTACGGGCAAAAATGTCCAAGATTTAGCTGTAGCCACTTATCTGTGATTAATGGAAAAAGACTTTTTTTTTTCTTTCGGGTGTTTTAATGAGTAATAACATGGTCTGATGGAAATAATTTGTAAGTATAAATTTAAATCTGAGTGTGCAGAGGCCCAGAATGTCCAGAGTCAGAAAACACTGACCCAGAAGCAAAGTATAGCAGAGTCTGTTATCTGTCATGGTAAGGGACATCAAATATGACCTACTAATTTTCAAAAATTACTAGGTATACAGAAATGGAAATTAAATAAATCACCTTATCATCATCCTTATTCTGATTATCTATTGCCATGTAACAAATCACCATAAATTCAGCAGCTTAAGACAACAGCAGCCATTTTATTAAGTTTCAGTGGGTCAGGGGTTTCTGATCTCATGCAGCTGCAGTCAGATAGTCAGGTGTGAGGCCAGTCTGGGCTGCCTGACAGCATGGAGGCCTCACGGCAGTCAGACCAATCACATAGCCAACGGCCTCAGCTGCAAGGATTCCAGTGCACAAGTTCGAAGTTGCATCACTGTTTCTGACCTGGCCCCTGAAGGCACATCTCTTAGCCCTGGTGAGGCACAAGCCCACCCAGATTTAAGGAGTGGGCACTGGATTCCCTCTCTTGATAGCGGAATGACATGCTTCCGGAAAAACACGTGGGACGGGAGCTATTGATATGGGCATCTTTGGAAAAAGCATTTTGCCACTGTCTGCCCCCTGGCTGCAATAATTCACATCTCTCCCACATGTAAAATATGCTTTTGCCCTTTAGACACCCTCTGGAAGTTCTCGTCCCATTATGGCTTCAGGCTCAGGCTCAATGTCGAGGGCCTTGACATCTAAATTGGGTCTAGGAAAATAAATGAGGTGGCTCAGGACCAGTTTCCATAGGTATAGCCTCTTGAGGATTGTCCTCAGTTAGCTGCGCAACGCACACCCAAAACACAGCCGAAGGACAGGCATTCTAAAGGCCTGCCCCATAGCGGAAGAACGAGAGACATATAGATCCCGTGGCCATCCTGGAATTTAGCCAGGTCCCTGTTACCAGTTCCTGTTGTGTCCTTCTCTGTGGGTCTCTGTTCTGCTCTTTAAGTCAGCTGTTCCATAAGAAAAGCCAGCATTTGTAGCTTAGTAGCCTGACTGCTTCCGGCCCATAAATTTTGGGGATCCGAAGGCTCGTTTCATCTTGTGCGGTTTCTTTTAGTCTAACTTGGCAATGACTTCATAGTAAAAGTATCTAAAACACTTTGTGAATTTCCTGTGAATCTCCATGGTTTGATGCCATTAGTCAGGAGCCAAAGTCTGAAGATGCATTGTCCACCTGGGAGTCCCCTTGAGACTGCGGAGGGACGACACCCATAAGGTGTCTAACCCACGGCTTACAAGCCGAGTTATTTCATGCAGAGTTTCTGTAAGTTATGCTCCTGTAAGATCTTTAGAAGGCCTTAGGTCTGTTTGAAAGTGTCTAGGGGACACAGTCTTAGATCTTTCTGAAATCTCGGCAAAGCGTCAACGCAGCCACACCCTGGATTTGCTCCTGAAAAAGCCATTTTTTAATTTTGAGAATCGCTTGACATCAGGAGGGTCTGGGAATGAGAAACAGTTTTATAGGTAACAGTGCGTTCCTTAGCTCCTCTCTCTCTGCTCACATTTTATCATAGACTGCAAGCAGAAGTCGGGTGTCACTTTAAGTATTCTGCCTGGAAGTCTCCTTAGCTAAATCACTGCGTTCATTAGGTCCATTTCCATCTCCCACATTACGGCAGATACAGCTCTGCCAGACCCTGTCGCTGTGGAGCGGGGTCCTCCTGTCCTCACTTCCCTGTAAGTCCTCACTGACAACCTGCCTGAAACCACAGTCTTTTCATTAGCGGGCACCATTTTTGTGCATCAGGAATACGGGACTGGCTTGTCCTGACTCCAGGTCCTCATCCGTTCTCTGTCACAGTGGTGTCCACGCACTTGTGCGGGCCGAGCCCCCAAGGAGGCCAGGCTGCCTGCCATGGGGTTTGAAGTCCCTCGCTTTTAGGCGATTCGTTACTCTCTGGTCAGTAGGAACCAGAACAATTAACAATGCTATCTTCTTCCTGACCTTTGACCCCCTCCAGTCCCGGTTCCTCTCCTGCTCTCCTTTCAGGAATCCAGATTTGATCATTCTCCCTCTGCCTTGCCCACTCGGAAGCCTTCTGTTTGCCGCCGTCCGAATTCCAAGCCCCCTGACTTGGTGTACAACAGAGGGTGCAAACGCACAAGCCAGATTTATCCCACCGACACATCATTTTTAAGCTGTGCAGAGGAAATTTTTTTTATCTTGACATACTTGTTAACATTTAAAAAATCAGGAGCATTTGCATAAAAATCCAAATTATCTACTTCTCTGGAAGCGTGAGAAGATCCGGCCACATGGCGGCCCCCTTCCTGCGGCTGCAGTCAGCTAATGCTGGGCCCTCCCTGTAGGGGGGAGAGGTCCTCTCCAGACCACCCAGTCCTCACAGGGTCTGCTTCCCATTGCCTGCCTGGCTTCTGTAGGCATCTGAATTTGCCCTTCTTATTGTACAGGCTCTTGATGCAGCTTTTGCAGGTTTCTTAGCCATTTCCTTAGACCCAAGCCCCTAGACCCCAGGACCTCGTGAGGCAGCCACGTGACCTGAGTCAGCAGAACTCAGTAAGTTCTTACTTTCTCTCCTGCTGAAATAATGTCCCTGCGCCCCCTGCCTTGTGAGCTCTTACCTTCTGTCGCCGACCAGCCTTCCTGGCAGACCTGCAGCAGATGCCGTCCTCTCCTCTGCGATCCCACAGCGCTGGTATCTGTCTTGTAGCACTCACATTTTATTGACGTTATTAGCTTAAATGTGTCACCTCTCTGGATTGTGAACTACTCCATGGTGTGGATTTATATTCAGTTTATCTTTTGTCTAGAACTTGCCACCAGAATAGGTATTGAATAAAACTTTGTTGGCTGAATGAATAAATAAGTGATGCTTTAAAAAGGCTAAGCCGAGCTCTCTGCCCTGAGGGAATGGACAGTTCAGTATGTCATCCATTAAATGTAGTACGGGATAGAACAGTATAAAGTTGCAGGCAGAGATACCTCTTGGGAGAACTGGCAAAAACTTCTTGCATTAGAAGAAAAATAAGAATGTAGAAGTGCAGATCATGTATACAGGCCAAGGCATGTGTGCAATACACATGTAAGAAGGTAGAGTCATGAAAATATGTAATTTGTATATAGCTGGTGTGGGGTGTCTAAAGGGATACGGTGGGAAAGAAGTCTTGGACAGGTATTTTAGGGCTAGGGTATAGAGAGACTTGAATGTTAAGGAATTTGGACTCATAGGCGATAGTGAGTTCTTGTCCATTTTTTTGAGAAAGTGCTAATGTGTGACTAGTGGAAATATGAAGGATAAAATAGGCAGGAGGTTAGTGGCCAGGGGATTGATAAGCAGTTTGTTTTAATAGAAGAGACAAAAAAAAAAAAAAAAAAAAAAAAAAACGTTGAGGGGGAGGGGGGCTGATCTAGCACAGTGGCAGTGGAGGAAGTAGAATTTGCAGAGTATAACATTTGATAGATTTGGGTTGTGAGGAAGAGGAAATTCAATAATGCTAACAGCACCTGTCATGTCTTAACTGTTTGTCATGTGCCAGGCATCATGTTAGGAACTCTATATGATTGTGCCCCTTGGCCATGATGACAGGGGACAGGGGAGGGGGAAGGAATTTCCGAAGTGTTGTTTTATTTTAACCCCAAATGGAATTTTATTTTAAATATTTCGTGTCTGAAACAATTTATAGGAAATCTATGCCTTATTAAGCCAATATCCAGTGAATGCTACATGCAGACAGTTTCTATAGACAACTTCTGTTGAGAGATGTTTAATAGAAATAATACATTAATGTGTTTTTATTCTTCTGGGGTTGGACTGTAAAAACAGAAATGTAACATAGATCAGGAGTTTTCTATCTTTCACATTTTACTTCCCTCCTATTTTACCAAATAATCAAGGTTCCAAATTGTTATGAACAAAATAAATAATTTTTCCAGTGACAGTTATGTTTACCATTGATTTGTCACATTAATGTTTATGGGAAGTTTGAGAACTTAATTCTCTGCTTTGACTGGCAAGGATATGTATTTCCCCTCTTACAGAAAAACTATCAGGGGTAAAATTCTTGATCCTGTCTGCAGAATTTATCATAAATTCCTAATAATAGAAGTAACGTGAAAATAATGGGATACTTTGGTTTCCAAATCTAAAGATTAGAGAAGCAAGTTTTCTGGTGAGTTTGAATATAGGAACACTTAGGGACATAGATGAAGTAACAAAATACCTACCAAAAAAAATTAACAATTCTGTGTAACTATGTTAATACACATTATACAGAAGATTTTTATTTGGAAAATATGTCACTCGTTTTCCTTTCTTTGTCTTAAGCAATATTAGTTAGGCTCTCGACTGGCAGTGTTGGCCTCAATCATCACAGATCTAATGTTTGCATCATCTAAAACAACTTTTCAGAGTCTGCTCTTCTCACTTTGCATTTTAAAAAGCACACTGTGTTTCCTCATGATGCTTTCATAAGAAATGTTAGCCCAAGCCATACGTATCAGTTTGGGTAATATGAAGATAGTTCCATCCCTCAACTGTACCTTGATTGCTGTAGGTTTGGTACATAAAAGTCAACTTGTGTGTGTTGTTTTTAAAGATGAATTTTGCGAGGCTTGTACAATAGAATTGAGATATTTGCCACTGTAAAATATTTACTCCCAGGAATAACTCCTAAGCTCATGTCAAATGTCTTGGTCCAGGTTTATAATGTCCCCATAAGGTGAGTCTTAGCACCAGGGCTGTGCTGGTGAACACTGAAAACTGGCATTCTGGCAGTGGGGGGGTGCAAATCCTAATTTGAACTGTTTTCCAGTTTCTGTTGTGTAAATACTTCTACTGGGGCCAATTGTATGCAACCAGTATAAAGCCAACTGTTTTGCAAACTTTCCAAAAGTTAAAAAAAAAAATTTTAATGTTTGTTTATTCTTGAGAGAGAGACAGAGCATGAGCAGAGGAGGATCAGAGAGAGAGGGAGACACAAAATCCAAAGCAAGCTCCAGGCTCTGAGCCTTCAGCACAGAGCCCGAGGTGGGGCTCGAACCCACAAACCATGGGATCACGACCTGAGCCGAAGCCGGAAGCTCAACCGACTGAGCCACCCAGGCGCCCCGCAGACTTTCCAAAATTTTAACAGTGGGCTCTTTGGAGCCAGTGTGAGCCAGCTGAGTAAGGTAGGCATCGCTGGAAGGATGTCAGAATGAGGCCGGGGGCTGAGCATTAATGAGTGGGTTGGAGATGGCTCACTAGGAATTGATCTGATATTCATGTCCCACAAAGCATTCAGAAAACAAGACTGAGAGACCAAAGTTTTTCCAAGGTCATCAGCTTAGAGAGATGGAAGGCCACTGGGGACCACGTGCTCTCTGGAGGAGACTGCGTCTGGAGTCCATGTGTGCGGTAAAGACGGAACAAATAACAGTAGGAGACGGCAGGACAGAGAAACGTAAGAGAAGCGGTACAGATGTGGAGAGGGCGAGAAGTAAAAGAATGGGATTCAGCTGTGTCCACAAGATAACGTTAGGGCAACAGAGAGGAGTGTTACATTACACAAGAGTGAAGTCATTAAATCTTGCAGGGGAGAGGCAGCTCGAGTGGCCTGCTGGGGACAGATAGTATTTTGTATGAGATTGAAGAGTGAGGATGGGCTGAGCAAGTGAAGGCAGCAATTAGAGACCATCTTCAGAAAAACGCTGGGAGTGGGAGTGGGAGGAGAGGGACAGATGGACTGCTCCTGGAAGAAGCAAAAACTGAGCCTCCCCCCACCCCGCCCTTTGGGCACAGGTTTAGAAGAATTGAATGTGTTCGCGGTGGATGTGGAGAAGCAGGGCCTGGCTGTAAGTGTTTTGAAGGAATGAATGAGTGTATGGATAAATGAGCACACAGGAGGCATTGGCTTTTAAAAGAAAAGGGATCCATTTTCCTACACACAGGAGGGAAAGAGGCAAAGGGGAGAAAGAGTGCGAAGGAGCTGATCAGAAACACGTAGAAGGTTCGGGTATAGGCTGGATGGACTTGGTGTGCCCAGAGTGGCAGGTGAAGCTATTTGAAATGGCTGGTGCTGGGTAGGCTGGGCTCCCCTGTGAGCCACAGTAACAGAGCCTGACACTGGAAAGTTGGGGTTAGACTCCTGGTTTCCTGTCCTGGCACCGTCTCTCCCAGCCGTGTGGGCTTGGGCCAGGTGTTTCACTTCCCTGCACCTCGATTTTCTCTCAGAAAAATGGGGGAGTAAAATGATTCTCAACTCACAAGGCTACTGTGAGGATTAAGTTAGTTCACGTATTTAAAGTTCCCAGAGGATAGTAACTCTCTTATATAAATAACAGCTGGTATGGGGTGGGGAGAGGGAACAGGTGAACAATGAGCGATGAGGGCAGTGCTTCTCCAACCTGAGTGAGAATATGAATCACCTGAAACTCTTGCTAAAAGGAGTATTGTGATTTAGTGTGTTTGGAGTGGGGCCCAAGATTCAGCATTTCTAATAAGCTCCCCAGCGATGCTGTTGCTGCTGGTCCAGGACCCCCTGCCGCACCCCCCCTTGAGTGGCTGGGCTGTGGCCACACTGGTGCCCCACCTAGGCGTGTGGCCAGTGAGCTCCTGCAGTGGCACCAGGCAGCACGGCTAGTCTCCGTTCTCTCAGGGCTGAAGGATGTTTGGTGAGCTCCCAGCTTTCCTCCTCTGGTGTGACTTGTACGGGGAGGGGGGTAGTACGTGCAGTGTCAGCAGAGTCCACTGTGGGCTCCAGACCTTATAAGATGGGGTGAAGCCAGGAGGGGCTGATGGAAGAGTCAGGGGAAGGCCAAGGGCTGGAGAGCACAGGCCGTGCGGCAGTTGGGGGACGGAGGTGTCAGAGAGGCCATAGGACGCAATGTCAGAGCATAAACTAGGGGAAAAGTAAAATATTTACTGCTGAAACCTTACCGAGTCTGATTTTCTTTTTTTCTTTTTGATGATTTAGAAGGCTTTTTGTTTGCTTGGCAGTGCCTCAAGGACATTATAAACAGCAGTTAATTAGAAACATTTTTTACACTCTGGTCAGTAGAATGGCTGATCAAGGAAAAGTTACTGTGTATTGCTTTCTACCACGTCTGGATCACTTGGGTTCAGGCTGTGGGCAGGTTGTACGTTCCACAGGCGGAAGAGAAGTGGGGCGCAGCATTCCTGCTGATGGGCAAGTCATTCCGAGGAGACTCGGAAATCCTACCTCCGGGGAGAAGTTCATGTAGCTGGGGAAGCAGCTGGCAAGTGCCTCGGCAAGAGGCGCCGGGAAAGATCGGACAAATTCTGCTAAATTTTGGTCCGTTTCTCTTGGATCACAGTCATCCTTTGTTAGAGAAACACGCTTTAATGCCTAACATGTTTAACACCTGTATGGGGAGCTTACCTGCTGGCTGTCCTTCATTTCTCTCTCCCTGTTTTGGTGTCGGGCCAGGTGGCAACCTGCGATGTTGTACAGAGATCCTGGGCCCTGATATTTATTGAAAGCTCCTGTTCAGAGCGGCACCCCTGGGGAGACTAGACAGAGTGCTCCAGTGACTTCCCCTTGTTGCTGCCATTCCCTACTCCTGGCTGCTCCCATCCCACCTCTGCTTTGGACACATGACCCCATCCATGGCCACCAGACGTAGCCAGTTCCTCTGGGTGTCTGAATCTGACTTCTTTTCTGGTGGGAATCAGAACTTTGGTTCATTTTGTAAAATGGATTTTCCTAAAGACGTGGTTTCGAGAAAGGGAAGGAAATACTGCTCTCCTCTTCAGAGGTATGACGTGTCAGTAGAACTGCTCGTTGTATTTTATTCCCAGTCATGGGACTGAATGTTGCTGCGTGTAAAACTTGGTCTCACCTCACTGCTTGGCCTGAGGAATTTGTGAGCTTATTACTGAGCCCATTTCTCTGAGAAGCATCGGATTCTTTTGTTTAACCCCCAGATACCACCTCTTGGCTTTATTAAGTGATTAAATTATGTGACAGAATGAGAACAATGCAGTGGTAAAGCAGTGCAGATTCTGACGGTGAACAATCCCCATCCTTGTCGCTGTGGAAGATGGGGAAGGACAGAAGCCTTTACACATCTTTTTTGGAAATTTTTAGTTGGTAGAGTATTCCTCAGTTCCTAATTAAGAACCCTGTTTGTTAAACTATGTGAAACTTGGTTGCCTTGACTTTGTAAGGTAGAAGTTGTTTCCTGGAGTCCCTGCAAACTCCCTGCAAGGATGTATCTTCCTCGAATTGCTTTCTGGTCTCTTCAGTGGAGATCAGTGTCACGTAAAGATACCATGAAACCTGGGTGGGTTTGAAATGATGCTTCAAGTTCTTTTCCTTCCAGTAAACCAAGCGAATGCTCGTCACAAAACTGTATTCTTATTCTTGCTGCTCCTGTACCAGTATTTTATGCTATCTAGATTTTATAATTTCTGCATTTGTTCAATATTTATGACTTAAAGGCTCATGCCACCATTACCTTCATTGTCTGAGGCTATTATCTTAGACATTTTGCTTTGTCTCTCTTCCGGCAGATAAAATTAGGAGGGAGATAGCCGGGGTTCTAAAATAAACTAGAAGGTGGCCATTTGATTGTCTGTGGTTGGATCCTGCCTGGAGACACAAAACTGACAGATTTTGTAAACAGAGGAAAAAAGGGCAGAAACAAAATTTTAGGGTGTAAAGCTGTACTATCTCTGCTGTTGGAGAGATTTCCTTAGTGTAATCTCTTAAGTATTAGTACTTGAAGAATACCAATTTGTCAACCATGGTTCGTTTTTGCAGTTTCAGTAATGGTAGAGTTTTATTCTATTTCTGATAACAGTTTTCCTTGTTTTCTCACTTCTTAGTTAATAGTATGTTTTGTAATAGACGTGGCTTTAAATTCTATCTTTTAATGTAGTCATTAACAGATTTTCCTGTTACTATCATCATGATTAGTATTGCTAAGAAAATAATTTTACTGTATATGTCAACAGAAAATTAATTTCTCTTCTCCTACCCATTTCTTTGTAGTTTTAAAGAGCAGTCTGTTCTGAAAGTGTTGAAGTTCATTTCAGCATTTTTTTCCCTACAGTATTTTGCCAGCATATATAAGCACTATCATTAGAATAGGTCTTTTCCAATGACTCCGAATATGTAAATGGAAAAAATCTCTTATGTCAAGCACAGAAAGGGTTGTTTCCAATTTGAATTCATTTTTTTTTTTTTTAGATGGAGAGAAGCTTTTTTCTCCCCTAATTAAGCATAACTTTTAATTATGAATAAGAACTTTTTACTTTTTAACTTTTCATCCTGGAACTCAGATCTTCTAGACCAATGGTCAGGCTTGCTTTCGCAGTTTCTACAGGATAACACCTTTAAGTCAGACCCAGCCCGGAGCCTGTGTTGATTGCGAATTGATATTGATTGAAAGTGTATATTAAATACTTTACATTTAAGGTCTGTGGAATTTCCCTCAGGATTAATGAGGCTCCCATGATGTAACTAACTAGTTTCTATTATGGAAATTAGTGTTTCTTCACATCATAAGTCTTTCAAAGTCTTTGCAGGATGTTTTTAGACCACTTCAGTTTCAGTTACCATTCGGCAGGCATAAGATTTGCATTTGAATGGGAATCTGAGGGCTTTTATTCTTGCCTTGATTTTGTCCCTCTAGCCTTGTGATCTTCGGTCACTTTCTGGACCTTTATAGCCTCATCTGTAAAATGAGGGGGTTGAACTAGGCCGTCTCCAGGGTCCCTTTCCCCTGAAGTTCCTCTGAATCAGTGGATCACTGGCTGTTACGTTCACACATTTGCTGCTACATTGCTTTGTTCAATTACATCTCAGACTTTTTTTTTTAGGGCAAATTACTTTGGTTAGAGGCTCATCATTCTCCGTCATCCTGTCCTTTAAAAAGTTTCAACCACACAGGCATTTGAAAAGCATATCTTGAATCACATCTTTACCCTAGTTCAAATAAATGTTTGAAATCCCTGCGGAAGACTGCTATAACCTGTTTGGGCTATCTGGCATGGCTGCTGATTTTCTGGCTGTGTTTCTAGCAATCCTCCAAGTCTCAGAAGTGTTACAAGGTGTGTGAAGAATAGTCTGATGGTGTTTTGTTTTGCTCAGGTAGGTTGAGCAGAATCCTGGGAAACCCAGTGTGACATCAGGTTCTGAACAAGAACATGGTGGCAACAGAAGGGTATTTGCTTTTTTGACAGAGGCTTTAGATTGCTGATCAGTCCTAGATGGGTATGCTTCATTAGGCTGCCTCATCCCCCCCACCCTACCCGACTTCCCTCTGTCAGCAGTCTGTTGCTTGCTTGCGTTTCTTTAGGCAGTCTTGAAGCCAACCACATGGCCTTTAATGTGTAGTAATTAATAAAGTGTAACTGAAGCAAAAGTGAAAGATGGGTTTGATCCCTGTGGCTGACACGCGTGGTAGTCTTCCATAATATTTTGTTCTTGGTGTGTAGTTTCAAGAACACAGTATCTTTGGGAAGAGGGTAAGTGTGAGAGTCTGCAGGCTGTGTAGTCTTTTTGGGTTATTAACGGCTCTGCCTGAATTCATAACCACTCAGGGTATTTCCAGAGTAGATGTGTGCTGTCCGACCCAACAAGCAGCACCAGCGAGCAGTGTTCATGTTCTATTAGTGAAAACTCTGGGCGGGTGTGTTTTGATTCAGGTGAGAAGAGTTCCTGGGTCAAGCGGTCACCTTCATAAAACCGAGGACGGTGACTGGGAGTGGAGTGACGACGAGATGGATGAGAAAAGTGAAGAAGGGAAGGCAGCTTTTTCTCAAGAAAAGGTAAGTGACGTTGACGATGGTGAGCTAGCGTGTGCACAGTTTATGTTTATGTCATTTTGTGTGCACGCGTATTAATGGATATGCAATTGTTTTACAGTCACGAAGAGTAAAAGAAGAAAATCCAGAGGTGAGTGGTGGTGATTTTGACATTTTTTTGCCACTGCACTGTCCCCCCCCCCACCCCCCCTCCCCCGGACCCGCTCCCCCAGACCCGCTCCCCCTTGCAGTGTCAGAGTGTGATCCATTTGGTGAAGAGACACTGAAATTTCATCATCATGGAGTAGCAGAAAAGAAAAGGCATGTAGACTTTGCAGGTCCTGATTCTGTCTGAGTTAACTTTTGGGCTTTATAAATTGGGGCCAATGGTTTTACTCTCTGAGCCTGTTTCCTCTGTCAGATGGTGACGATCAATCACACTACTTTTAAGTTGCTGTGAGGATTAATAAAATCATGCATGTGAAGCACCCACTGAGTGCTTAGCTTTGTTGATCTCAACTCTTGATTTTACTGTCCTGTAGAAAACATAGTAGACATACAGGCAAAATCTCTTCTAGATTTTTAGTTTCTAGTAAAGCAGGTAATGGTGGGAAGCTCTAGGTTGAGTGTGCTGGTCTCAGCCTTACAATCTCCTGGGTAACTTAGTAGGCAAGGAACACTGTTTCATCAGCTTCGCTTTGAGAACTGGTCATCTTTTGATTAACTTTACTTCCTTCATCTGGTTCATTATCCTAATGCTAATAATGCCTAATGATGACTGTAGTTCAAAAGACTTGCTAATTCTCCTAGAGAAAATTTGAGTATATTTAAATAGCTCCAAATATTTTACAGACCTAGTAATTAATGTGTACCTTGATAAATTCTCATTAAGGAAGCTGAAAACTTTGGGATACAAATAATATCCATCCCAACCTTTTTTTTTTTTTTTTTTTAAATTAGCAGACGTTTTCTTTTGATGAAGTGAAGTAAATGTTACATTCCACTACAAGGGGCCAGCTGGACCTTCTGAGAAGAGCACATCGGAGCTAAAAGCTTCTGTTTCCCTCTTAAGTCTCCCTTCGCTCTGGTCTCTCCATGCTTCATGCCACACTGATAGGCCTCTCCTAGGGATTTCCCAGGCTGCATGCCTCCCACTGTTAACTATACTTTAGTTCCTGTTTCTTCCCGTGTTTGTCATAGGAATTCATCTTTTCATTCTGTACATAAAGGATAAGCTTGGTCAAGGATGCTATCCCCCTCTGTTACAAATGGCGGTGAGGAGTTCCACAGTAGGACGGACCCCCTGGATGCACACAGGTGCTGGTTTCTAGAACGATCTTAACCGGGCATCTTGCAGACTGCCCTCTCCTGCCCACTTTGCTATTTTACCTGTAGTGAAATGCAGAGTCAAGGTTTTTCATCTCTTTCCTAGACTGTCTGTGACTAAAAGTGTCAGTCCTGCCTAGAAATAGAACAAAATAACGTGATTTCAGGTAGCATTATGATTCAGAAGGCATTCGTATTGGTTCACTACAGGACGTCTTTATTGGAATGTTTTCATGGAGTCCTGCCTTAACCTGGTACTGACTGATGGTTGTGGATTTTTCCTCTTGAGGATTTAAGTTTATTGTGGCAGTATCCTCCCATGTGCTTGTTGAAATTGCTCTGATAACTGGTCTGTTATGTAGATATCAGCAGTATCTTTTTGGCAAGAATGTTTTCTGCCTAGACAGGAAAGAGAGTAATGTATCGCATGCTGTCACTCATCATCACTATCGAGCTCCTTGGGTGGGATTTAAAAGTGTTCGACACTTCACTGTGTCTAGACTAATTTAATTTCCCAGTGACATACATCTGTTCCAAGTTTATAATTAAGGAAACATGAAACATTACTTTTGTGAAAAGGTTCATGCCTTTGAATGTGAACACTTCCACCACATTTTAGGAATAATCAGCCCCACCTACTATTGCATGGCTTCTTAGGCCTTTTGTTTTGGTTTCTTTTTGTTTTTTAAGGCTGGCATTTCAGCGTCCTGAGCTGTGTGCTAAGGGCAGCTACAATGATGGTAGCTCTGTCCTTTCAACATTTTAATTAAAGTAACTCTCTGACTTGCCAGCTGCCCAAATTCACTTTTTGTGTAAGTGAAGTAAAATGTATTTATCTATTAAAAGAGAATTAGAACTGTTGAATATGTAAATAGGCAACAAATGTATGCACAAACGCAGATATACATATGCACGCGCGCACACACACACACACATACACATATACACCTACTGTGCACACTGTTTTGGTAGGTGTTGGGGATACAACAATAAGAAAAGCTATGAAATCCCTGTCCTTGTGGCACTTACATTTTTTTAAATTTTATTTTATTTATTTATTTTGAGACAGAGAGCAAGCATGAGCAGGGGAAGGGCAGAGAGAGAGAGCGAGCGAGCGAGAGAGAATCCCAAGCAGGCTCCACACTGTCAGTGTAGAGCCTGACATGCGGCTCGAGCTCACAAACTGTGTGATTATGACCTGAGTCGAAATCAAGAGTCAGATGCTCACCGGACTGAGCCACCCAGGCACCCCATTGTGACGCTTACATTTTGATGGGAGCATATAAACAACAAGCAACAGCCTTTATAAATCAGTACATTATTCGATTTGTTACAGTGGAGTAGGAGCAATGGGAAAAAAATAGAATGGTGTGGGAAGTACACGGAGTTAGTGTTAGAGGACTGTGATTTTAAATGGGTTGGTCAGAGTTTATTGAAAGGGACGCAAAGAGTTCTAAAAGGTATGGAAGAACTAAATAAACAAATCCCGAAGAGCCACTTTTATTTCACTACCCCTCTCGCCCCTGTGACTGTTCCTTCTTTCCACAGAGGTTATCAGTTTGCAGTCTTGTCTTCCAGACTTTTTTCTTCTCAATTACATACAAATACGTAAATAAAGAAACCTGTATCATATTAAAGATGTGAGTGGGATTATAAAAACTATAAATTTATTATTGAAGTATAGTTGATACAGTGTTACATTCATTTCAGGTGTGCAACATGGTGATTGCATAAAAATGTCTTTTTGGTTTTTGCAACTTGCCTTTATATCTTGGGAAATCTTTCATGTTAGTTGTTATAGATTTGCCTCCATTTTAACTGCCGAATAGTATTACCTTGGATGGATTGAAGTGGTTTATTTAACCATTAACTTCATGAACATTTAGGTAACTGTTACAAACTGCATTCCGTTAACATTTTGTGTATGCATTTTGAGGGGTACATGTGCAGGTAAAGTAATGTAAAAAATTTAAAGACCTGTGGTTATTCATTTGACAAAATCCGGTTTTGGATTTTTCAATAGCTACTATCAAAAGCTAACCCATTTTAAATATCTTACATTTTTATTTGTCTAAAGCTGAGACTAAAAAAGGCAGTACCAGTTTATATAGCCTCTGAACCTTATACCTTGAAACATCTTTGAGGGTGAAAATGCTTATCTGTGCCAAGTGGCAGGTTTGAATGCCACTGTTTACATTTTGATAAGCTTTTTGAGAGTGCTTATTGTTTAAGTCACAGTTTATTCTACAAGACTGGACTAGTATTTTATTCATATTTGTGTTCCCTTTGCATCTAGTAGATACTCTGTCCATGTTCGTTAGTGACATGAAAACCCACACACTGAAACAGACATTATACAGGTGCCTGAAGAAGCCTATCGGATTTATGAATAGGTCAGAAGTGGGTGGAAAAATCCAAAGATGTCATTTAATTGAGCTGAAGTTCAGAGAAGGTAGCCTTAGCAGTTCCAGACAGAGGAAGCTAGTCCATTGAAGGGAGAGGGTGCTGTAGGAATGCTTAATTTTAATTTGTAAATGACTATTTGGCTTCCCTAGGAAGTAGAAGGCAGCATATCCAGGTCTTACAGGGTTTGTTGGAGATTAAAAAGGCCAGGGTGGGGTATTTGTCACAGTGGGCCTTGGGAAGATGTGCCTGGTCCTGGGCTGTACTGGGAGATCCTCCAAAACCCGAAAGAGAATTTCCAGTGTGACCTGTACAATTAATTCTAGAGTTATACCACTCATCTTGAGGTTCATAGCCAAACCCATTTAAAAGCTGGCCCTCCTGTGTTCCTAACCTGACATTTTAGAAATAGCCTTGCAAAGTATTAGTTATGATCTGCTAGTAATTCACAGTTTGTGATAAGTAGAGAATCCATGCTCATTTCATTTATTTATTATTATATTCCACTTGGAATATAATGGAAGCCAGTGGTAGAACTTAGTAATACAACAGTAGTATTCATAATGAAGTTAATTGAGCAAATATTTAAATTGTGCCTGATTTTTACATGAAGCAGTGCTGGGTATTGTGGCATTGTGGGAATTACACAAAAGCAAAATAGAGAGCCCGGCTCTCCAGAAATGTCTCATCTCTTTGGAGGTGGGGGTCAGAAGTAGTATTTATAAGACTGGCTTCCTTATGTGTGGGTTTCCTGTTTGCCGTCCTAGCTTTTAGAAAACCTTTCAATTAATATCTCATTATTAATCTTTTTGACCAGTGATTTGGGAATCTGTTTTTGTCAGATTCTGAAAATAATACATGTTTTATAATTTTTTAAAATCAATTTTGCCTTATGTCCTCATTTTCTACATAACAGTAAATTGCCTTTATCTTTACATTCACACTTTCTTTGGGTTTCCTTTAAACAAGGGAGACATTTGCTAAGGCTTCTACTAAAGAAGAATTCTTTGCCCACAGCTCCTCTGTTAGGTGGCACGAAAACAGATGGTTTGTAACCCTGGCTTCACATTAGAAAGGCTGAAAGCTTTAAAAATGCAGATGCCCAGAACGAGCCCTCAAATTATGCTTTGGTAGTTGGGAGTGATGACCAGGCAAGTCTGATTTTCAGAAAGCTGCCCATGTGATTGATACATGGCTAGGATCAAAAACCACTGGCTAGGAAAACCACACCAATTGCTCTGAATCCAAAAGTCCACACTGAAATCCAGGAAGATTGTGTGCTCAGCATTTCTGCAGATTTACTTTAAATATCTGTCTATCAGAAATGTCAGGAAGAAAAAAAAGAGGGACAGAAGATAAAAAAAAATATGAAAGATGATTCAGAGACCCCTTGGAGAAGTTGTCTGTATTTCATCATCAAGTGTAACGAAGGCAGGTGGAAGGTTTGTTGACCCAGGCCCTCTCTAGCCCGTAAGAGATATATTGAAGAATTTTATTACAGAATCGAGGCTAGGTTAATTGTGAAAATGTTCTCTTTCCTGATGGTGATATTTTGTTCTAAGGAGAAAATACATTTGGTGTGGATTAAGGTTGGGTTAATTTTAGTAGCTATTAATCACAGTGAGAAAGCTAAATTATTGCTTATGTTTACTCATTGCTATTACCTGATTGTTAAAACTGCCTTTAGCTTTTTTAATGTATTTCTGATGACATCGTGTTTTCCAAATGCCTGTCAGCTCTGGTACGTGTTTGTTTTATATCCATTTGTAGATGGAGGCAAAGATGTGATTTCTCCCTCCAGATTTCTTATACTTAGCCTTGTCATCACAGATGGCTTTAACTTGATACCTTTATGCCACCATTTTCTAAAAGATGTTTTTATTTCAAATGACTGGCTTCCTGACTTTTTTTGTGGTAAAAGTTTGATTTGTGATCAGAAATCTTCTATATTTCTGAAAATTAACCTTCTATTTGGTGGTAATTTTAGATTTCAAGTAAATGTACAAAGATGATACAGTGTTCCCTTAGACTCTTCACCCAGGACCCCCACTGTTTAATTCTTATGTGACCCTGGTACATTTATCACAACTAAGGAGCGAAAGTGCTACATTACTATCAACTAAACCTCAGGCTGTATTCATATTTCACTAGTTTGTCTACTAAAATCCTTTTTTTGTCTCAGGATCCAATCCAGTATAACACACTGCATTTAGCCACAGTATTTTTAAAAATAGAAAATGAGAAGATTAAGCAGAGCTCTGTGGAAAATTAGCAGGCATTGTCTCTCTCTTTCCTATTCTGGGATCTTTCCCTCTCTTTTACCCAGTCTCAGAGGCCTGTTTCCAGGGTGGTGTCCACCATTAAACTGTTCTTCCCCTCCTATCAAAACACCCATTCTCTCAAATGTACTTCTTCTTATTTAATGTTTATTTATTTTGAGAGAGAGCACAAGCGGGGAAGGGGGAGAGCGGAGAGAAGGAGACAGAGAGAATCCCAAGCAGGCTCCCTGCTGTCAGTGAAGAGCCCAGCATTGGGCTCAAACTCATGAACTGTGAGATTATGAACTGAGCTCAAATCAAGTCAGATGCTTAACTGACTGAGCCACCCAGGCTTCCCTTGAATGCACTTCTTCTAACAAACTGTTTAAAAGCATAAATAAAACAAAACAAAAACCCAGTAGGCAAATTTATATTATACTGTGATGAATAACACCTGCTTAATATGTTAGCTTTCTTGTAAGCTTTTATATTTAAAAATGTATGCTCATTGGGGCACCTGGATGGCTCAGTGGGTTGAGCATCCGACTCTTGATTTCAGCTCAAGTCAGGATTCCAAGGTTGTGGGATCAAGCCCCACATCAGGCTCTGCTCTGAGCATAGAGCCTGCTTAAGATTCTGTCTCTCCCTCCTCCCCTCTCCCTGGCTTGCATGCTCTCTCTCTCTCAAAAAAAAAAATGCAGCTCCAAAAGGCATAAGCTGAACTGGAAGGATGAGATTCATAATGGTGAACTTTGGGGGATTCTAATTGGTTGCAAAGGAAGGTTTTTTGTATAGGGAACTTCTCTCTCCATCCCGCTTGTGAATCTCTCCATATTTTCCCAGATTGCTTGTGCACTGGTGAGAGTCAGAGGCTGGTCCCTTCTTTGAATGCAGGATTGCACATATAGAGTGAGTTTGCACAGGGTGCTTGGGGATCCAGCCCCCCATGTGGGTGGCTAGCTCTCCATCCTGATGATGGCCCAGAAATAAGGGAGCAGAGCAGGAGATGGGACCTCCCACAGAGGGAGACAAGTTTTCATCTCTAGTAAATGCCATTAAGCTTTTTCAGTTTACAGTAGTCCTTTGACTAGAGGTAGGATAATCTGCAAGTGCCGATGTGGTTTTTGGTTATATCTCAAACCTTAATTGAGATTATAGGATCAGTCAGCCTGAAAGATTCTTCACGAAACATCATTTGGTATAGGCCTTGGTCCTCTGGCTGGTTAAAGAATACAGGTTGTTTGTTCTTCTTACACAGTCCTATGCCCCCAACATTTTATGAAATTTTTCAAAAATATAGCAATGTTAGAAGTATTTTACAGCGAACATCTACGTACCTATACTTAGATCCTACCATTGCTATACTTGGTTTATCATGTGCACATCTGTTCATTCATCAGTCTGCCTTCATTTTTTGATGCATCTCAAAATAAATTCCAAATGTCAATACACTTCTGCTTGTTATTTCATTACTAACATAGTTAGTTTTGGGGAAGCATACAGAGTAACAATTTCAAGGTCTTAAACTAGAAAACTCACCACAAAAAATTTCTGATGACTTCTGATTGTTTTAGAATTGATAGTAAGTTTAGAAAATATGGTTGTTTTTTTTTTCATTTTCATTGATGCTCCTCTTCTAGTTTTATTTTCTGATCTTTCAAGTTTTATTCAAGGGCAGAAGTCACAAAAAGTAGGGATCAAGGCAGAAATACTTTTGGTATCACATTAGGGTTGGATTTCCAACTTTGAGAAAAAATTATAACCTGTTTTTCTGGCTTTTCTTTTGGGGAAATGTGTTTTAAAAGCCCAACTACTTACGTATTTTAAATCCAGTGAATAAATCAAAGTAATGATTAAAGGTTATTAATCCTAACATCCTTCCATTGGGGACCTTTAACGTTGGGCTATGTCATATAGATATAAGACCTATAGAAATTGTGTGACAGGAAAAAAATGATTCTAGAGCATCTTTCTGTTATCATATTTATCAAATTTAAAATATCCAATAGTCCGTGCCTTTTCACTTTAGTTCAGTGGCTCTCTGAAAGCATCAGGATCACCCAGGGCACTTGTTAAAGATACACATTCGCACCCGTCTCTGTGAAATTCTGAATCCTAGCCTAGGTGGGCCCAGGAATCTTTACCATGTGTCCTAGGTGATTCCTATGCACATCATCAAAGGACCACACTTAGGGAGACACTGCTTTAAAATTACTTATGTTAAAATTGTCTCTGATAATTGGGACTTAATGTAACCACACTGACCTTAATGTCTCATTTTGGTTTCCTTAAGTGCTGTAATGGTGTCTCTCTTAACAGATGGCGGTGAATGCCAGCAGTATACCTGAGCAAATACGGTCCCTTTCTGTGCAGGATCCTCAGGTATGTTTCTCCACCAGTCCTTTATGTTTGAGACGATTTGTAGACCTGTTTTTAGAAAAACCAACATTTTAGGAAGATAGACAGTTTTGGGGCAGTCCATCAAAATCGAGGGCTTGTAAACTCTCTCTTTTTTTTTTTTTATAGGTATGGAGAAAAGAGTACCGTTACTGTTGACCATGATTATCAGGATCCCCAACCTTTAAATGATAGGTTCGAGGGCAAGGATTGATTACCAGTCTGCTTCTGAAATTGTTGGTACTGTGGAAAGAAAATGACTCCCCATTCGGTTAGATTCTAGCTGTAAAACAGTATAGTTAATTGATACTTTTTTCTTTTTGGTTTCTGATTGGATTTCTATACCCTGTATTCATAATTCTTTTATCGTTGAATTTTATGGGCCAATTTATCTCTACAACTTGTCTTGTGAAAATAAAAATCCACTGTCTGTGAAATGCATTTATACTAAAAGTTATATGGCAGAAAACATGCACCGTGAGTTGTGTTGGGTGCTGATGAAGGTTGCTGAGCAGTGCAGGGCTGGGGCATGGATGTAGAACCAGAGTGCAGGCCCCCATTTTTGCTTCACTGTATAATTGATAAGCAAGCCTTTTTGCTCTCAAAGTCGTTATACTATCAAGCCTCACCAGCCTTAGGATCACAGCTTTGTCCCCCAAATCTGCACATCCATTAATAAATTCATTTTTATCCTACCTATTATGTGTTTTAGGAAAACAACTTTATACTGAGGCGAGAATAATGGAATTTCATGGTTGTAGGAAGCCTGTTTTGAGGTCAGACAACTAGTCCTTGGCCCTTATTTTATAGCTGAGGAAGCATAGGCTTGCAGAAGTTAAGTGGCTCATGCAAGGTCATTTAATGGGTTAAAGACAACCAGGATTCAGTTTAGGTCGTTTTACTCCATATCACGCAACTCAGTAAAACGTCTTGAGATAAACTCCAGGGACTGGTTGAATTACAAAAGGCATGTGAGGAATAATAATTTGTCAGGAGGTGAGTAGAATAAGGGAAACAGGAAAGGGGACTAGGATAAACTAGTATTATATAACACATAGTTGATGAGTTGTTTTCACATATTTCTTCTTCCAGCAAACTTTTGAGACAGGCATTATCCTCATTTTATAAGTGGGAAAATAGGTTCAGAGAATGACTTGCTCATGGTTGCGTGTCTGGTCAGTGGCAGAGCCAAGTCTTTATCCAAAATCTCTGTTTTGTCTAACTCCAGCAAGAAGGTCTGCTCATGTCCAAGGATCTGTAAGAGTAGGGAGGAGCTATGGAGTAGAGGCATTTGTGGTTGATGATTTATAGCTATGGAAATCGGTTCTAGGTGAGAAACGCAGGGAAGATAAACAATGACCCCATCTACCAGATTCCACCTTCCTTTGCATCCTGAGGTTTAAGGTGCCCAACCTTTGTGCATCAGCAAATCCCAATGGGTGTGGTCATTGTCTCGGGTTGCAAGATGCTCCTTTAAGATGGCTGACCCTTCTTTGGACTTGCTGCAGCTGATGCCAGTTGTTCATAGGACCCACCCAACCATTGAGGTTTTCTGTTTGAAACGTTTGGATCTCCAATTGTGATGGGAATTAAGCATCATTCCAGTCTTCACATAGGGGTATTATTGTGGCCAAACAGGACCTGCCCTGTGTAAAGACCTAGTTTTGAAATTTCTAGAAAGGGTCGTGTGAATCAAGGGATATCATGATTTTATTCATTTGCTTTTCCAAGTTTATAACACTGTTTGTGGTTTTGTTTTTAAAGGGCCTACCCAACGCTAGCGAAGACTATAGAGAAGCTTCTTGCGCTGTGAACCTCGTTTTAAGATTAAGGTAAATAATATTGTTTATTTTGTATTGCTTTTCCTATAGCACAATATTCCCATCTCCTTCATTAACTTTTCATGATATTAGCATAGAATAAAATTGTTAACTTATTTGATTTCCACAAACAGCTAGTGTATGCTGTATTCCCAGGACTAATGGGTCTTTTTCTAATTGCTTACTAAAAAAGAATAAGAAAGAAAGCCCCATTTGAGTGTGTCTGCAGGCTCAGTATACCCTTCATTAAGTTTTTTTTCCCTTGCCTTTTCTTTGTTGGGCTTTTTTTCCTTAATTTTTTTTTTTTTTCACAATGTAAGATCACAGTAAGAGATTTTTAATGAGTTTCTTTCACACTTCGGCAGTCAGTCTCTGACAGAAATAAACCATGCTTGTACTACAAGTTGCCTGTTCAGAACATTTTTCAGTGGCAGGTTTGATCAGCTACTGTGGAGAAATGACAGATGTATTTTGAAAGAAGCCTCTGTCTTCTAAGAAATGGATACAAATATGGTACCTGACAGTGTAGACTTTGTATCTAATGAATGAAAAGTTCTTTCTGTGTCATAGATTTTTAATGTTGAGGTCCATCGTGAGATGTACATTCTTTATTAAGAATGTGGTGTCTTAAAGCATATTTGCTTCCACTTAATTATAAAAAACAGCATAATTTACCAGGTCAATCAGAATACTGTCACATTTTTGAAGGTGTTTTAAAATAAGTTACACATATGTTCTCCTTTGACAATTAAACAAATAAAGCACATGGCTGATGGACCATTTTCGGAGCTGTGGCTATAAAAAGCAGATTCATTTTCAAGGTTAGTTTCCACCGCTGTGAGTTCTCTCAGACTGTCAGGGTGGATAATCGTCGCCATAATCACCCCTTAACTTGTGCTGGTCATTTACAATCTGTAGTGTGTTTTCACACACTTAACCAGGGGAGCTGCACAATAAGGCTTGGTGTGATTTAATTCAGAGATGATTTCCTGGTCAAGAAGTGAAATTATTACAAGACTATTTTCCTTATATTTGGAAGTGTCCTTGATTATGATTCACAATTAAATATATTTATTGCTCTCCAAGGGATGAAATAGCCCATTCCTTTTTTATTTGACTTTGGAACCAGGTACTATTTTCGTCAATTTTTCACTTGTTCACGTCTTTTTATTCATTCCACTGATACGTATGGTACAACCACTGTCCCAGGCTCCCTGTTGATTCCTGAGATACAGTCATGAGTGAGACTGTGGAGGTTACTTTCCAGCCCACTTGAGTGCACGGTGTTGGGAGTGACCTTCAGAGTGCAGCTATCCAGTCCCCTGCTTTACATAAGCAGGAATGTTTTCTTCTGTGGTACACTAGATATTTAGTTAGCTTCTGTGCATACTTCCACTCTTTTTCCGTGGATCACTCCTATCATGCTAAAATGCTTTGTTATGGTTCTGCCTTCTTCTCTGAGATCCATCTGATCTTCCTGTTCTGGGCTCCCATGGGCTCAAATTCTGGCCTTTAGAGCAGATATCAGGGTCTCTGTATAAAAGTCTACTGGAGAATGTTTTAAAATGCACACATACTCCTGAGCTGTAGCTCCAGATTCAGTTTTGCTCTAGGTACTAGAACAAGATACAACAAGTGCATTCCCTTGTTTTTCTGAGAGCCATTTGGTTTTTTTGTGGGTGGTGTTGTTTTTGGTTTTTGGTTTTTGTTTTTGTTTTTTTTAACAAGGCTTGTTCCTTTTTCCTAGGCAAAACAGTCCAAGTAACCTTGCTTCTCATAATACAGTTCTATATCCTTCTTACAATTCTGGCTGTTCACCTTTATTGACATTTAGCCTGTACCTGCTTTTGTTCCTTTTTTTCATGGCTTTGGGTGGTTTTTTCCGGAGTTTGTGGCTTAGATCCCTATCCTATATGATCTTAATGAAGAAAGGGTTCTACATTCAAATGAGCTAAGACACAATGCTTAGTGTCCATGTATCTGTGTACACCACACACACACACACACACACACACACACACACACAAACACACTTTATTTTGGAAATCACAAGGAATATGAAAGTTTCCAAGATGTTCTGCAGGGAAAGAGTATAACTTGGTTTACTCTACAGCCCATTTGACCTCAGAACTTTTTTCATGGAGTTGTTTTCTGGTTTAATGTTGTAGCACCCATATTTAAATGCAGGCTCCGGACGTGGCCTTAACAGCCTGGAATACAGTAGCAGGATTATATGATTTTTTATTTTCCTGTTTATACTCAGTATTTCTCCTAAATGAACCCAAATTTTCATTACTTTTTGAAATAGCTGTGCACTTCGATGACCGTGCACTTGTTTGGCATGATCTAACAGCCAAACAAAAGCTCTGATTTTGTTTCTCCCTCTTGGAAGGCTGTCAAGCCTAATTGGAATTGCAACTTGTGTTTTCAGACTCATTCAGTATGTCTTAACATTTGTCACTATAATCGTGAACCTGTTGGTTTTGACCCATTGCTTCCCCCCTCCATACATTTCACTTATGATTGTCAGTGTGTCATATTAGTTACAGTGTTTGGATACATGTCATTTGCCAATGTGATGAACCTGTCTTAACATCTTTATCCACAACATTGATTTTACATGTTCAACAGTTCAAATAGAACAGTCTTCTGGCATCTGTTAGAAACCACTCTCTTTCTGCATGGCTTTCAATAATTAACTAGTATTTTTTGGTATAGTTGTTTAACCAGAAAACAAATCCTATTGACTTTACTGATTTTTACAGAGGGATATCATAAAAAGATCCATTTTAAAAATGTTACTAAAATTAAGACCTATCAATGTAGCCTGTGGTGAAGACTGGACTTTACTGTTACTGGGTGGGAAATCATTGGAGGTTTGTGAGTTACATTTTATTTTATTTTACTTTATTTTATTTTTAATGTTTTTTGAAAGTGAGAGAGCCAGGAAGGGGCAGACAGAGAGAGTGAGGATAGTTTATCTGAAGCAGGCTCTGTGCTGTCAGTGGAAAGCCCGATGTGGGATTCAAACTCACGAACTGTGAGATCATGAACTGAGCTGAAGTCAGACACAATCAACTGAGCCATCCGGGTGCCCCTGAGTCACATTTTAAAACAAGCATGGTGACTGAATTATGGACAACAGACCATACAAAGACTATTTAGGGTGGAAACAGAGAGCCCATTGATAGGCTACGGCAGTGGTGTAAAGACTGATGGTGTAACCTCAGCCAGGGTGAGAAGTCATGGAGGTGGAAAGTAATTGCTGAATTCTGGAGAGAGAGGAGAAAACCCAAAGATTACTCAAAGATTGGGCCTGAAAATACGGATAAATGGAGGGAAAGAGAGTTGGAGTTGCAGGTTTGAGTGGAATCAAGAATTCAGTTCCAGAAGTACTGAATTTGAGTTGTCTAATGGACATCTCTATGTGATTTTAAGTGGGCATTTGACTGCATGAGTCTAGATTTCAAAGGAGATTTAGTTCTGGGCTCGAGTTACTAATCTGAGAAGTATTGGCACATATGGTATTTGAAGCTGCGAAGTTGGATGAGATCACCTAGGGAGTGGGTGAAAATAGAGAAATCATCCGGTACACTCTCAGGTGTCACATGGGTGAGGAGCAGTCATCAGACTGGTAAGGACAGGCTGGTGTGGTAGAGGAGAAAATGGTGGTCCTCGAAACTGAACAGAAGAAATGACTCAAGCAAGAAGGGGTGAAAAACTACAGCAGTTGCTATTATTAGATCAAGTACAATGGGAGCTAAGAATTTGCATATATGGCAAAAGGGAGCATGTTCTTGACCTTGGCAAGAGTTGTTTCAGTGGAGTGTTGGAGACAAAAGCCTGTCTGAACCAGATTCAGGACGGAGTGGCAAGAGAGAACACCAGATAGCAAGAATAGGTTACTTGTTAGTACAGACAGCTCTTGACAAAAAGTTACTCTATAGGCAAACAAAGAAATAGGGTGATAGCCCAATGAAAATATGGAGTGAAGGGCGTTTTTTTAAATATGTATATCTATTTTTGAGAAAGACAGACTGTGAACAGGGGAGGGGCAGAGAGAGAGAGCGAGCGAGAGGGAGGTATAGAATCTGAAGCAGGCTCCAGGCTCTGAGCGCAGCACAGAGCTTTATGCAAGGCTCAAACCCAGAAACCATGAGATCATGACCTGAGCTGAAACTGGACGCTTAACCGACTGGACCCCTCCAGGTGCCCCCAGGAGTTGTTTTTTAAAAAGGTATTATTTATAAGTTAATGGGAATGATCCAGTAGAGAAGGAAACATGGAATTAGAGAGAGGATATTGTGAGACTGGTGTCCTCAAATGGGTAGGAAGGGCTGATACCTAGGCATCCATGTAGACATCAGTCTTAGTCAGAAGTATGGAGAAGTCACCTGCTGGACAGCATAGCCCCAGAGGCAGAAGGGTGGGCAGATGTGCAAGGAGGTTGGTGTGTTTGGGTGTGGGAAGGTGGAAGTCTTCTGTTGTTTATATTTTCTCAGTAAAACAAGGAGTGTGATCAGTTGAGAGTGAGGAAGGAGAAGATGTTTGGGGCTTCAGAGATGAAGGAAATCATTGTGTAGGAGAGCTGGAGAGTACATTTACCTGGGAAGTGCAGTGGGGTGGGCAGGCTGCGCCAGCGATCACTTCAAGTTAGCGATTGTGACTTTCAAGTGGAGCTGGTAGCTCCATCTCTGAGATGAGCTTAATCTTGATGTCCCAGAATATAACTCTGTGTGCCTGTGTCTGTGGTTATAATGGACACAGAAGCAAAACATTTAAAAACATTCTTAGAGGAGTCTGTTTAAGAATCACTATTAAATCATAAACAAATATAGGTCATTGAGTCGCCCTCAGTGATCTGTGCACAAGGTGGCAGCCGCCTGCCCTCCTCTCACGCCGGCAGCCAGCACTCCCTCAGAGGTCCACCTGCCTTCTCTTAGAAACCTCCAAAGTTACATGCTCCTCAAGAATCAAAGCCCTGACACCCAGTGTTGGTCCCTGCCATACAATTTCTTCATTCCCTGTTCCCCATTTGAAATCTACTCGAAATAACTTGTTTCCTTCCTTTCTGGGCCCAGTTAAACTACCTCCTAAACCAGCCTGTATGAGAGGAAGCTGGAAAGATTGTTCTAGCCAGTGTTTATTTGATTAGAAAATCCACATCTTCTTTTGTGTCTTTCTCATTCCTTTCCACAGTGAGAATTTGATGTGTGTACATATATGTAAATAAAAACATATAACAAAAATATACCCTCACTCTGCCTTTGCACATCACTGGTCTAGACCATGTGCGGCTGTCAGGTATTGGGAAATAGTGTGCTTGTCCCTCCTTATTCCCTGTGGCCATCTGGGCATAACATTTGTGTTTAATGTGCTCCACGGGCTAGTGGGTAGAGACTTGAGTTCAAACCGGCCTTTCATCAGTCCTTACCTAATGCCGTATGGGTAACTGCCCTCTTACCGCTTGGAAAAGGTCATTCTGACTTTCTTTGTGACATAGCATTTTATAGATTTACCTGCTAGGAATGTGGTTTCTTTCTCCCTCCTCCCACCCCTAGTTCCAAGACGCCAGGTTAGCGCCCCCCCTTTATTCTATAAGTAGGAAACTGGGTAATATTTTACTTTTCAAAATGTCACTTTCTATAACAAAAGACAAATACATGATAGCTACAAGTAATATATTTGTTTCTTCATTATTCATTTCTGGTGATCATAGGCAAAAGGCCGAAGAAGCAAAGACTAATTTCTTCCTTGAAAAAAATATACTTTTGCTTTTACCTTATTCTTAAAACTGACCTGTTATTTATAAGTCTAGAGAAAAGGGATTAGACCCTAGGTCTCAATGTTAAAAGCTAGTGTTAGTGAAAATGTAGATTTTTCTTTTTTCTTTTGTGTACTTTTATGCAAATGTTTCTTTTGGCAACTTTTTTGCCAGTTGTATATATGTATACCATATATATGTAAGTGTATAATATTATACATACATGTGTATATTGCGGATGTATATTGTAACAAAACTTGAATATCAAGGTACAACATAAGGAAATCTTAAACACATCTTAGAGAAAAATGTTAAGTGGGCCATCTCATAATTTATATACTGTCAATAGATAGTACTATAATTTCTGATTTGAGGTGAACATTGTACAAATATTTTGCTATTGGTAGATTTTTCATAAAATAGATTAGCCATGTATTTGACATAAACATGTGTTTTTGAGACCCAGGCTCAGTGATTTGGAAAATGATAAACTTATCAGTTAAATTGTTAATTCCTTTGTGTCAGATGCTGTTCATACTTTGACAGCTCAGCCCTATGGATTACATTTAAAGCTTTGTTGAAGATGACTGTGACAGTTGTCATACGTAGATGCTCTAGTATGTTAGACCCATCAATTTGCTCATAATGAATTTACCTTGTTATTAGGTGGCATTATCATTAGACCTTGATGGGCCAATTAAATACCTCAGACTAACAAAACTGCTTTCCTGCTCGTAGGGAAAGATGATCTGTAGAGTAGGATATTTATTGTAACAAAATCCCTTAGCATGACAATATTGCCTAATTTGACCTAATAGTTTAATTTCTCTATTAGAAGATGAACTTAACTATTGGTATAGACTTTTAGTAAATCATAATTTCATATTTTAATTTCTCTATTCGAAGATGAACTTAACTATTGGTATAGACTTTTAGTATATCATAATTTCATAAAGATGAAGCTGATAAAAACATTGTTGATCACTACTTTAACATCCATATGTCTGAGTTCTAATTCCATGTTATTATCATTTAGGAGGAATTAGAATTCTTAAATCCTTCTCTAGCCTATAAAATTGGGTTAATTGCATAATTTTTACTAGTCAAGTAGATGGGAAGCTTGATTAATTTTCCTCAAAAGGTTAAATAGTGTAGGTATAGTGTTCAATTGTGGCAGTGCTATCAGATGCATTTCCCCCCCTCCCCCAACAGACTGCTTATTTATGGCTTTCTTTGTGCAAGGCTTTGTTGAAAATCCAAAGATGAATAAGACGGGGTTTCTGCACTCAAAGAGCTTACCGTGTAGGCGGAGAGATCAGACCCTGCTCAAATGACTCTAATACGAGGTAGAAAGTGATAAAGGCAGTAAGAAGATAGATGAAAAGAAGAACTATGGGTAGTTAATGGAAGGTGAGAGCCCTTTTCTCAAATGTTATCTTTGGGTTACTTGTTCCCGTGGTAACCAGTGTTTATTTTTTTTCAACATCCAAATTTTGAGAAGAGTAATGGTTAAGTTGCATCCAGGGGCAATGTTAGGCTGTGGTCTTCAGTAAAGGCCTTAAAAGACTTAAATTATTTCCGGCAAAACTGCACTTGTTGTTTCGCAGAGTGGTATGTATTATTATGTTGGGCACCAAGTTATTAGAAATATAGTTCTTTAATGTTAAAAATATTTGGCATTTTACTTAATTTTTTGAATGTTCTCTATGGTAAATTCCTTTCCTCTGAGAATTGAAGTCATTGCTGCACATCTTAGCTTTCTTGTCAGTGAGATTCTTCAAGATGAAGATCCTACTGTGTACCAGGCACTGAGATGAGCACTTGTCTTATTTATCATCATAAAACCTCCACAACTTCAATCCTGCTGTTACTGACATTTCACAGATGAGGAGATGAAGGCTAAAGCCATGGAGGTAATTTGTTTAATACTACACATCTCAGAAGAAGCAGACCTGGTCTTGAACCTAGGACTGTTTAACAGGCTGGTCTTTGCTCTTCTCCACTTAATCCTGTGGCCATGCTCTATTCAGTTCTATTTTTGAGTGCAGTAAGAAACTCATGTGCTCTTAGAATGGTTTATATTCACCTGTCCTCTTACGAACATTTCATGTAAATATTTTTTTAATAATGTTTCCTGATTAACTCATCATTAAATGTTGTGACAGGAGTACCTGAAAAATGTTTTAGAAATGATGATGCAAATAGCAGTTTTATAATTTCAAAAGCACTGTCACATCACGTGCCTGTTTTCATTTTTCCTTTTATCCTGTGTTTGCTGCCCACTGATGAAAAAGAGAGATGGGAGATGTTGAGTAAATTTTCGGCTCTCACAGAGCTAATACATGCAGTCTGGAGAAGGGGTCTTCTGGTGTTAATCCAGTGGTATGAAGCGGGAATTGGTATAAGGATAGGTAATTTGGGGTGATGTAGGATGTAGGCGTTTGGCATATATGAAATCCTTCTGCTGGTAAATGTGCTAAAGGAAGGAAGATTTATGTTGAGAAAAATTTCATAATGTAAGGAAAACAAAGTAGAAGAATTAAAAGCATTTGTGGTGAGAAAATAGCCTGAGGAGTTAAGATGGCAGAGCAGCATGGAGACCCTGAACTTGTCTCATCCCTGAAACACAGGTGGATCAGCATGAAACCATCTTGCACACCTTAGATATTTATCTGAGGATTAATACAACAATCTGCATAACCTGAACCACAGAACTCAGCAGGAACACATAGTGGAGAGGTGAACTGGGGGAGAGAAGAGCTGCTAAGGATAGGGAGCTACTTTTGTGGAGAGAGGAAAGAGAAAGGGGGAGAGTGCAGCACATCAGGAGAGTGCAGGACAAACACTCCTCCAAAAGTAGCTGGAGAGAAAGAGAGAAAAAGAGTAAAAACACTCACAGGGGACTGAACGGGAAATCTGTTCCCCAAAACCACTGATGGGTGGGAAGAAAGGAAAAGGTTTCAATACCACCGGGATTCTATAAACAGCAGAGCACAGAGTCTGAACTTTTGGAGCTCAGAACCTGGTGGTGCTCTGGTGAAAAAGTAGGGTGAATCCCCAGAAGCAGGCAGTACGGTCTGAGGAGTCCGTGTACCACATGGGGTGAAGTAGTTCCACTCCTTGGAGAGCATCTGGTAAAAGTCATATGGCCTCACCAAAGGCAAAGGTCCCAGTGGACCCCAGAGAGCAGCCACATCTGCTGGTATGGGGACAAAGACACCAGAGTGTGGTAAAACCTGGCACTGGCAGTGTGTTGTGGTTTACCATAATCTCTGAAACTCTGTGGCTATGCGATTGCATGAACATTTTCTGGGGCAAGCCAGCACCTGACCATTGCTCAGAAAGACCCTCCCCCAGAGAGCTGGCACAAGTCCAAGCCACAGGAGTCTCTGAAGTGTAGGATTTTGAAACATAACCCGATCTGAGATAAAACTCTGGAGTTAAGGTGTTACCTGGCAAGGCAGATGGCTTAGACACGTACACGGGGAGTAAATGGAGGCCTAAGACAAAAGAGGGTTACTTCATCATGAGTGCTTGATCACAAGCAAAAGAGCACAATACAAGACTTAAATTAGTGACTTATTAAAAAGGAATAACATCTAAATCATAGGAGTCCTGGAAGATGAAGAGAGAGAAAAAGGAGTAGAAGGTTTATGTGAGCAACTTACAGTGGAAAACTTTCCTAATCTGGGAAAGGACACAGACATCGAAATCCAGGAGACACAGAGAACTCCCTTTACATTGAACAAAAACTGACTCATCACCAAGACATATCATAGTCAAATTCACAAAATAACACAGACAAGGAAAGAATTATGAAAGCAGCAAGGGAAAAAGAAGTCCTTAACCTATAAGAGAAGACAGATCAGTTTGAATCAGACCTATCCACAGAAAGTTGGCAGGCCAGAAAGGAGTGGCAAGGTATATTCAACATGCTGAATCAGAAGAATATGCAGCCAACAGTTCTTTATCCAGCAAGGCAGTCTTTGAGAATAGGAAAGATAAAGAGGTTCCAAGACCAACAAAAGCTAAAGGAATTAATGACCACTAAACCAACCCTGCAAGAGATTTTAAAAGAGAGACTGAGTGGAGAAGAGACAAAATAGAAAAAAAGACCAAAAGCAGCAAAGACTAGAAAGGACCAGAGAACACCACCAGAAACATCAACTCTACTCACTCTAAACGTTAATGGACTAGATGCTCCAGTCAAAGAACAATGGATAAGAAAACAAAACACATCTAGATGCTGCTTACAAGAGACCCATTTTAGACCTAAAGACACCTGCAAATTCAAAGTAAGGGAATGGAGAGCCATCTATCATGCTAATGGTTGTCCAAAGAAAGCTGGGGTAGCCAGCTTATATCAGACAAACTAGATTTTAAAACAAAGACTGTAACAAGAGATGAAGAAGGGCATTATATCAAAATTAAGGGGTCTATCCACCAAGAAGATCTAACAATTATAAATGTTTATGGACCCAACGTGGAAACACCCAAATATAGAAATAATTACAAACCTAAAAAACTCATTGATAATAATACTATAATTGTAGGAGACTTCAACACCATGCTTACAGCAATGGACAGATCATCTAAGCAGAAAATCAGCAAGGAAACAATACCTTTGAATGGCGGACTGGACTGGATGGACTTAACAGGTATATTCAGAACATTTCATCCTAAACCAGAAGAATACACATTCTTCTCATGTGCATATAGAATATTCTCCAGAATAGATCACATCCTGGATCACAGATCAGCCCTCAATAACTACAAAAAGATCAAGATCATACCTTGCATGTTTTCAGACCACAATGCTATGAAACTCAACATCAACCACAAGAAAAGATTTGGAAAGACCATGATTACTTGGAGATTAAAGGACACATCCTACTAAAGAATGAATGGGTTAACCAAGAAATTTAAAAGGAAATTAAAAAGTACATGGAGGCAATGAAAATGGTAACACCACAGCCCAAAACCTCTGGGATGCAGCAAAGGCAGTCATAAGAGGGAAGTAATCCAGGCCTTCCTAAAGAAGGAAGAAAGGTCTCGAATACATAAATTAACCTTATAACTAAAAGAGCTGGAAAAAGAAGAGCAAATAAAGAGCAACAAATAAATAAAGGTTAGAGCAGAAATCAATGGTTTTGAAATAAAAGAAATAGAATAGATCAATGAAACCAGAAGCTGGTTCTTTGAAAGAATTAACAAAATTGATAAACTCCTAGCCAGAATGATCAAAAAGAAAAAGGAAGGGACCCAAATAAATAAAATCATGACTGAAAAAGGAGAGATCACAACCAACACTGCAGCAATACAATAAGAAACTACTATTAGCTATTATAGACCAACAAACTGGGCAATCTGGAAGAAATGAACAAACTCCTAGAAACATGTAACTTACCAAAACTGAAACAGGAAGAAATAGAAAATTTGAACAGACCCATAACCAGTAAGGAAATTGAATCAGTAATCAAAAATCCCCTAACAAACAAGAGTCTAGGGCCAGGTGGCTTTCTAATGGAATTATACAAAATTTTAAAAAAGAGTTAACATCTATTCTTTTGAAGCAGTTTCAAATAGAAATGGAAGGAAAACTTCCATACTCATTCTCTGAGGCCAGCATTACCTTGATTCCAAAACCAAAGACAGTAAAAAGGAGAACTACAGACCACTTTCCCTGATGAACATGGATGCAAAATTTCTCAACAGGATACTAGCAACGCAGATCCAGCAATACATTAAAAGAATTTTTCACTATGATCTAGTGGGATGTATTCCTGGGATGCAGGGCTGATTCAATATCTGCAAATCAATCAACGTGTTACATCACATTAATAAAAGAAAGGATAATAACCACATGATCCTCTCAATAGATGCTGAAAAAGTACTTGACAAAATACAGTATCCTTTCTTAATAAAAACTCTCAAGAAAAGTGGGGATAAAAGGATCATACCTCAAGGTCATAAAGGCCATATATGAAGACCCACCGCTAATATCATCCTCAGTGGGGAAAAACTGAGAGTTTTCCCTCTAAAGTCAGGAATGTGACAAGGTTGTCCACTCTCACCTCTGTTATTCAACAATGTTTGAAGTCCTAGCCTCAGCAATTAGACAACACAAAGAAATAAAAGGCATCCAGATCAGGAAGGATGAAGTCAAACTTTCACTCTTTGCAGTGAAAAGACATGGTACTTTATGTGGAAAACCCAAAAAATTCCACTAAAAACCTGCCAGAACTGATAGATGAATTCAGCAAAATTGCAGGATATAAAATCGATGTACAGAAATCAGTTGCATTTCTATGCAACAGAAAGAGAAGGAATCAATCCCATTTACAATTGCACCCAAACCCATAAAGTACCTAGGAATAAACCTAACAAAAGAGCTGAAAAATCTATAAAGTGAAAACTATGGAAAGTTTATGAAAGAAATTGAAGAAGACACCAAAAAATGGAAAAACATTCCATGCTCATGGACTGGAAGAACAAATATTGTTAAAATAGCTACACTACCCAAAGCAGTCTACATATTCATTGCAATCCCTATCAAAATAACACCAGCATTCTTCACAGAACTAGAACAAACAATTCTGAATTTGTATGGAATCAGAAAAGACCACAAATAGCCAAAGCAATCCTGAAAAAGAAAACCAAAGCTGGGGCATCCTTCAAGCTGTATTACGAAGCTCTAATCATCAAGATAGTTTGGTACTGGCACAAAAACAGGCACACAGATCAATGAATAGAGTAGAAAATTCAGAAGTGGACCCAGAAATGTATGACTGACTAATCTTTGACAAAGCAGGAAAAAGTATTCAATGGAAAAAAGACAGTCTCTTTAGCAAATGGTGTTGGGAGAACTGGACAGCAACATCCAGAAGAATGCACCTGGACCACTTTCTTACACCATACACAAAAATAAACTCAAAAGGGATGAAAGACCTAAACATAAGACAGGAAGCCATCAAAATCCTAGAGGAGAAAACAGGCAACAACCTCTTCGACCTTGACATATCTCTTTCTTACTTGACATATCTCCAGAGGCAAGGGAAACAAAAGCAAAAATGAACTATTAGGACCTCATCAAGACAAAGACTTCTGCACAGCAAAGGAAACAATCAGTAAAACTAAAAGGCAACCAACCAAATGGGAGAAGATATTTGCCAATGACGTATCAGATACAGGGACAGTATCCAGTCTATAAACAACTAATCAAACTCGACACCCAAAAAACAAATAATCCAGTGAAGAAATGGGCAAAAGACATGATCAGACACTTTTCCAAAGAAAACCTCCAGATGGCTAGCAGACACATGAAAGATGTTCAGTATCACTCATCATCAGGCAAAAACCAATCAAAACTACAATGAGATACCACCTCACACCTGTCAGAATATCTAAAATTAACAACATGGGCAACAACAGATATAGGCAAGGATGCAGAGAAGTGGGAACCTTTTTTTGCACTGCTGGTGTGAATTCAAACTGGTGCAGCCACTCTGGAAAACTGTGGGAGGTTCCTCAAAAAATTAAAATAGAATTACTCTGTGACCCAGCAATTTTACTACTAGGTATTTATCCAAAGGATACAGGAGTGCTGTTTTGAAGGGGCACATGAATCTCAATGTTTATAGCAGCACTATCAATAATAGCTACATTATGAAAAGAGCCTAAATGTCTATCAACCAATGAATGGATAAAGAGTATGTGGTGTGTTATATATACATACATATATATTATATACACACACATATATGTGTATGTGTATATATAATATATATGTATGTATATGTATATACACACATATAATAGATATACATATATGTACACATATACACATAATACATATATATACACACACACACACACACACACACACACACACACACAGTGGAATGCTCCTCGGCGATGAAAAAGAATGAAATCTTGCCATTTGCAACAACATGCATGGAACTAGAAGGTATTATGCTAAGCAAAAAAAGAAGGACAACTATCATATGATTTCACTCATATGTGGAATTTAAGATACAAAATAGATGAACATATGGGAAGGGAAACGAAAATAATATAAAAACAGAGCGGGAGCCAGACCATAAGAGACTCTTAAATACAGAAAACAAACTGAGAATTGCTGGAGGGGTGTTGGGTGGGAGAATGAGCTAAATGGGTGAGGGCCATTAAGCAACTTGAATATAAACTAATAAGAACATTCATGGTGAGATAAAGTCACCTTTTTTTGGGACAGTGGAGTAAGAAGTTTGTGAGTGCAAAGACTTTCAGGAACAGGGAATGTAAAGAATTCTTTGTTTTCAACTGGTAAATGATTATCTTAGAAATATAGAAAA
This sequence comes from Hyaena hyaena, assembly GCF_003009895.1. NCBI lineage: Eukaryota > Metazoa > Chordata > Mammalia > Carnivora > Hyaenidae > Hyaena > Hyaena hyaena. Next base: position 54,863 of record NW_024082484.1, read on the forward strand.
TCAAAAGAAAATAAACAGTAAGAAAACCATTCATAATCTTACTACCCAGGGATACATCATTATTAATTTCTTAATGAATATTCTAGACTTTTTTTTCTGTACTTATATTAAAGTAGACTTAAAATAGCCATACAATAACATTTTTAAAATTTAGTTTCACATAACAGTGTTTTATAATGTGCTTTATTTGGAAGTGTCTTTATTATCTCTTCATATCAATGAATATAAAATTACTCAATCCTTTTAAGTGGCTGCCTTATATTTTGACTGAATGTGCCGAAGCATATTACTTAAAATGTATTATTTGACATTTACTGAGTTCCCAGGGTTTGGTTTTTTTTTTGTTTTTTTTTTGTTTTTTTTTTGTATGACAGCGTATAAAAACAATGATGTTTAAAAACTGCCCAATAGAACAAAAAAATCTCTTTCAGCATTGATTTTTCGCCTTGGTGGTATGCTCTCAGACTTTGAGAAACCTGGAGACCTCTAAGTCTGGTGTCAAAGCACATGAGGATTCGAGCGGCTGGTTGTGGCTCTTGGCTCAGTGGAAAATTTCACTATATACGTAGCTGCTAACACTGCTTTCCCCATCTGTTAGGTTTGAGTTCTTATAGCAGGGTGTTTTTTTGTTTTTGTTTTTGTTTTTTGTTTGTTTCTGTTTTTTTGTTTTTAACTAAGGCACTGCACTGGGAAGCCACACAAATGAATGATTCCTGAGTATAACGTGCTCACTAATGCCAGATCACAAACACTCGTTTCCATTTTGCACCCATTCCTTTATGTTTTCCTTCTGGTGCATATTCTTTAGGAAATTCTCTCTTGACTGTTGGCTGTGAACACCCTGGGTTAAAGGAAGTGACTTGTGTGGGACATAACTGTTGGAGGAGATGAGAGATTGCCTTTATGCTTTTAGAGCCTTCCAGAGTGTCCAGCATGTGATAGACTCTGAATGAATGTGTGTTACACAAACGCCAACTGAATGATACTTAACTAAAGTCATGTCTCACAAACTTTTAATATCAAGATGCCTCATGAGATTTTTTTTGTAGCTCTTTATTTTTGAGGTTATAGTGGAAATGTGTACAAAAAAATAACTTTTTAGTAGGCTTCCTCTATAAAAATTTCCCAAGTAAGGTAATATTTTGAATATAATCTCTATATTTCATTTTTAAAAATACATGTGACTCCATGGTATAAGCACTGTGAGACAGTTTCTGTGGCAGAGATATACAGGAAGTCCTGATGAGTGAGGACCCTTACAGGAACATTCCCTGCCTTCCCATATACTCAGTTTGGATTACTTCTAGGATTGTTGCCAGTATCCACTGGCCATAGCTGCCTCCAGGTCTCAGGACCAAGCCTCAGTATGTGAGTTTTGTTTTGTTTTTTGATGTTTATTTTTATTTTTGAGAGAGACAGAGCATGTGCAGGTAGGGACAGAGAGAGGTGGGGAGACACAGAATCAGAAGCAGGCTCCAGCTTCCAGCTCCCAGCACAGAGCCCGACGCAGGGCTCAAGCCCACAGACCGTAGATCATGACCTGATTTGAAGTTGGATGCTTAACTGACTGAGCCACCCAGGTGCCCCTCAATGTGTGAGTTTTGAAGTGTCGGTGTGATGTGCTACTTCTTCTAGGCCCCTCTCTGGGCGAAAATTCCTTAGGCAGAGTCTGTCTGGCTCCCATAGACAGCTTAAAAGTAGAAGCTGCATGCCTCTGTAGAGTTTACCCGTAACTATAGCTCTGGGGCAGAATGTTTTCAGGGGAGCCTTCCCAGCTTCTGAGTAGTGCAGCACCATATCCCATGCCCTGTTGCTGTCAGTACCAGGAGTAGAACCTCAGTGTCAGCCCCCCAAAGGAGAGCCTCCTTTCTCTCCTCCCTCTCCTCATAAGTTCCTCAGTGCTCCTCCAGCGAGCATTCCATCCTCCTTGCTGGACCAATTGCTTGGGTACATTTCACAGACTTTCACATCTTCCTTGAACTCTTGCTTCTTTCTTGTGAGCTTTTTAGTGTCATTGAGTAGAGAAGCAAGGATAGAAAATGTCTCAAATGTAGCGGATACCTTAAAAAGCTTTGGTGGCATTTAAGTCAATGTTAATTACTTGATACCCTGGTTGAAATTTTAACAGACGCCCTCGTATTTTAAGTTATCTTTTCTGTCACTATGCAGAGGCTGTCTCCCTCATCCTTTTTTATATTCTGCCCTTCCTAGCTGCTGATGAGGTAACCCGCTGCTCTTAGCATTCTAAAAATTCTCTCCCATGTTCTCGGGGAAGGTTGTCTCTTAGGACTTGTCCTCTTGATCAGAGCTGAATAATTCTGAGGACTGTTTGCGAAGTTATTTTAGTTCTCAGTTACCATATCCCTGGAGGTAATGAGTGGTAAGATTTCTTCCTGGAAATGTTGAGTCTTAGAAAGGTAACAAGCGTATTTAAGTTTGGGAGCTTTCTTCATATGAGCTTTTCTTTCCCCACTGAAACCAGACTCCCTAGAATAGACTTGAAGTTTTATTTTGCGATTCTCAGAGTGCTAGCAAGCTTTGTTCTCCTTGGTGAAACTTGTATGGTTGCTAACTGATGGTGTAGTGGGAAATCTGTGCTGCCCAGTCAAGTTCACTGGCTGGTCTTTGTGTGTGTTCTCTATTGCTGCTATAACAAATTACCACAAACCTAGTGGCTTAAAACAGCACTAGTTATTTTCCAGTTTGGTAAGTGAACAGTCTAATACAGGTCTCAGTGGCCTAAAACCAAGGTGTTCTCAGGGCTGTGTGCCTTTCTGGAAGCTCCAGAGGAGAGTCTGTTTCATTGACTTTTTTTTTTTTTTTTTAAGAATTTGTTTTTTTAGAGAAATTTTAGTTTCACAGCAATATTACGAGGAAGCTAGAGAAGTTTCCTTTACTCCTGACCCCACATACACGTCTCTTCCTCCACTGTCAACATCCCCCAACATAGTGGTACACTTGTGACAGTCTGTGAACCTATACCAACACGTCATTATCACCCAAAGCCCTTGGTTTGCATCTATGGCTCACTTTTGGTGTGGTACAGTCTATGGGGTTGAACACATTTATAATGACCTGTATCTACCATTGTGGTATCATACAGAGTATTTTCTTCTTTTTTTTGAAAAAAATTTTTAACATTTATTTATTTTTGAGTGACAGAGATAGAGCACGAGCAGGGGAGGGGCAGAGAGAGAGGGAGACACCGAATCTGAAGCAGGATCCAGGCTCTGAGCTGTCCGCACAGAGCCCATTGTGGGACTTGAACCCATGAACTATGAGATCATGACCTGAGTCGAAGTCGGATGCCCAACCGACTGAGCCACCCAAGCGCCCCATGCAGAGTATTTTCATTGCCCTAAAATCCTCTGGGATTTTCTGACCTCCCCTACTTCTGGCAACCACTGATAGTCTTACTGTCTCCATAGTTTTGCTTTGCCCAGAATGTTGTATGTTTGGAATCATACAGTACATAGCCTTTTAAAATTGGATTCTCCTTAGCTACGAATAATACACATTGTATGCTCCACAGTTTGTTTATCCATTCACCCACTGAAGAATATCTTGGTGTTTCTAAGTTTTGGCAGTTACAACTAATGCTGTTGTAAACATCCATGTGCAAGCTTTTGTGTAGATATAAATTTCCAATTCTTTTGGATAATACCAAGCAGTATAGTTGATGGATTGTATGGTAAAAGTATGTTTGGTTTCTTAGAAAAAGAGAAAAAAAAGCCAAACTGCTTTCCAGTGTGACTGTACCATTTTGCATTGCCACCAGCAATGAATGAGAGCTCCTGTTGCCCCATATTCTTACCAACATTTTGGCCATTCTAATAGGCATATAGTGATATCTTGTTTTCATTTTCATTACTGATGTCATTTGTTGTGGGACATCTTTTCATATGCTATTTGCCATCAGTTTATCTTCTTTGGTGAGGATTCTGTTAAAGTCTTTGGCCTATTTTTCTTTTCCTTTGTTTTCTTATTGTTGAATTTTTCTAAATTCTTTGTATATTTTGGACAACAGTCCTTTATCAGATAGATCTTTTGCAAACGTCTTATTCTCTTGACACTGTTTTTCACAGAGCAGAAGTTTCTGAGTTTAATGAAGTCTAGTTTATCAGTTATTTCTTTTATGAATAACTGTGCCTTTGCTATTGTATCTAAAAAAGCATCTTTGTACCCAAGGTCATCTACATTTTCACCTAGGAGTTTTATAGTTTTGCATTTTGCATTCTGTGATCCATTTTGAGTTAATTTTTGTGACGGATGTAAGGTTTATGTCTAGACTCATTTCTTAGCATATGGATGTCCAACTGTCCTAGCACCATTTATTGAAAAGACCTTTGCTCTATTCTGTTGTCTTTGCTCCTTTGTCAAAAATCAAATGACCACCTTTATAGAGTATATTTTGGGCCTCTCCATTCTTTCCATTAATCTATTTTTCTGTTCTTCCATGACTACCACAATGTCCTGATTACTGCAGTTTTATAGTAAGTCTTGAAGTTGGGTAGTATCAATCCCTCAACTTTGTTTTTCAATTTTGGCAGAGTCTTTTGCCTCCATGTAAATTTTAGAATCAGTTTATAGATATCTACAAAATAAGTTACTGGAGTTTTGATTGAGATTACAGATCAAGTTGGAAAGAACTGACATCTTGAAAATACGGAGTCTTCAAGTACATGGGATATCTTTCATTTATTTAGGTCTTCTTTGAATTCTTTCTTCAGAATTTTGTAGTTTCCCTCATGTGGACCTTATACATATTTTGTTAGATTTGTCCCTGAGTGTTCTATTTTTTAAGGGAATGCTAAGGTAAATGGTATTGTGTTTTTAATATCAAGTTCTATCTCATTGCTGGTATGTGGAAAAGTAGTTGACTTTGTGTACAAACTTTGTATTCTATAACTTTTCAAAAACTACTTATTGTCTATTCTTTTGAATTTTCTACGTTAGACAATCATGTCATGTGGGAAGAATAATATTTTTTATGAAAAAGGTTTTTTTTTTTTTTAACACATTCCCACTGAAAAAAATTTTAATGTGTATTTTTGAAGAAGGGAGGGAGATTGGAGAATGCGAGCAGGGGAGGGGCAGAAAGAAAGGGGAACGGAGGCTCTGAAGCTGGCTCTGCATTGACAGTAGAGAGCCTGATGCAGGGCTCAAGCTCATGAGATCATGACCTGAGCTGGATTTGGACACTTAACTGACTGAGCCATTTAGGTGTCCCAGAAAAAAGTTTTACTCTTTTTCAGTCTCTATACCTTTTATTTTATTTTCATATTGCATTAGCTAGCACTTCCAGTAGGATTTTGAAAGGAAGTAATGAGAAGGGACATCCTTGCTTTGTATCTAATCTTAGAAAGCTTTGTGTTTCTGACTACCATTAAGTATGATTTAGCTTTAGGTTTTTCATAGATATTCTTTATCAAGTTCAGGAAGTTCCCCTCTATTCCTAGTGTACTGAGAGTTTTTATCATGAATGGGTGTTTGACTTTCTCAAATGATTTTTCTGCATCTATTGATATGATCATGTGACTTTTCTTTTTAACTTTTGGACTTGATGGATTATATTAATTGAATTTTGAATGTTGAACCAACCTTGCATACCTAGGAATAATACCATTTGGTCATGGTATATATTTTTGTGCTTTGTTAGATTTACTTTCCTGATATTTTGTTGAGGATTTTTGCTTCTTTGTTAATCAGAAATACTGGTCTATGGTTTTCTTACAATGTCTATGGTTTGGGTATTAGGGTAATTCTGGTCTCATAGAATGCGTTAGGAGGTGATCTCCTAGTTTTTATCCCCTAAAAGAGGTTGTTAGGGATACCTGGTTGGCTCAGTTGGTTAAGTAACCTGGTTTCAGCTGAGGTCATGATCTCACAGTTTGTGAGTTCAAGCCCCAGGTCAGACTTTATAAGCACAGATTCTCTCGGGATTCTCTCTCCCTCTCTCTTTGCCCCTCCCCAGCTTGCTCGCTCTCGCTCTCGCTCTCTCTCTCAAAATAAATAAACCTTTTTTAAAAGAGGTTATAGAGACTGGTGTAATTTCTTCCTTGATTGTTTGGTAGAATTCATCAGTGAAATTATCCAGGACTGGCTCTTTCTGCTATGGAAGGTAATTAATCATTCATTCAACTTCTTTAATAGACATAAAAGCCTATTCAGATTCCTTCTTGTATAAATTTTGGCAGATTGCGTCTTCAAGGAATTGGTTCATCTCATTTAGGTTATCAAATTCATGAGCATAGAGTTGTGTCTATGTTATTCCTAGGTTATCCTTTTAATGTCTTGGATTCTGTAGTGATATCCCTTATTTCATATCTGATTCTAGTAATTTGTGTTCTCTCCCTTTTTCTTAGTTAACCTGGCAGGAGGCTTATTAATTTTGATCTTTTCAAACAACCAGCTTTTGGTTCTGTTGATTTTCTGTATTGATTTCCCATTTTCAATTTCATGTCTTGTTCTGATATTTGCTCCATCTCTTCAAATTATGTGTTTTGCTTTTTGGTATGCCCTGTAATTTTTTTCTTGAATTCCAGACATGATGTCTTGAGTAAAAGGAACTGCTGTAAATAGGCTTTTAGTAATGTGGTTGTGACGTGGGGGAATGGGGAGTGTTCCATAATCCCACTTAGGTCTCAGTCTTTTAGAGAGTCTGTGCCTCTGGATTGTGAACTTCATGAGTTTCTGTTTTTAATTCCTCCTCCTTAGGTGGGGCAGGATGGCCAGAGCATAGCATTGGCTATTTCTCTTCTAGTCCCTAGGCTCTGATAACCCCAGCAGGTTAAACAGTAGTTAACTGGTTTCCCTTGAGGGCAGTCTTTGTTGAGAACGGAATGTTCAGGTGCCTTTCAAAATGGCTCCTTTTCATCTCCCCCTGAAGCCCGAGGGGATTTTTCTCTGATATTTATTATTGGAACCTGGTTAAAGCTCCTGGAGCTCCCTAATCTTATAATATCGTGGGCCCTCTTATGATTGTGTTCCCCTGGTCTTTTTAACTCTCATACTAGTCTACACTGAGCCTCTAGCGATTTGTCAGTTACAATTGAGATTATTCTACCCCCATGTTGGTTCCTGCCCCACGCTCTATTGTGGTTTCTGCTTGAGTCTCTGCTTCAGTGGCCATGACTCCCTGTAGTTGCCTTTTTCTCCAATCTTCGGGGCAGTGTTTTCACTGTGTCTTTTCCTCTCTTAGAGATATAAGAAGAGTTGATTTTCCAGTTTCAGCTTTTTACTTGCTATGATGGAATGGTGACTTTTAAGCACATTTTATTGTGGAACTAGGAACTAGAAATGTTCCCTTGGCTTTTCCAGCTTCTAAAGGCTAGCCACATTCCTCATCTCCCTGGCCCCTTACTCTGTGTGCAGAGCCAGCAACTTTACATCCCTCTGACCCTGCTTCTGTCATAACATGTCTCTCTGACCACAATGAGGAAAGTTCTCTACTTTTAAGTACCCGTGTAATTGAGAATGGACTCATTTGCAGGGTCCGTTGTCCTGTAAACTAACATGTTCATGGGTTCCTGAGATGAGGCCATAGGCATCTTTGAGTGGGTGTTATTCTGATTACTGAATGCATTCTTGAATATTTGTGATAGTAGAGAGAGATTTTTATGTCTCTCTCTTTATTTAGCTCATGGTGTATAATTTCTTTTCTGACTTTCATTAGGCTTTCTTTCTGGTCTCACATTTCTTAGTATTACAGGGCTTGATTCATATTACTAACATTTTGGCTCCCCAGAAATTGGACTGTGAACTTTCATGACCTTGGATTATTATTATGGAACATTTGTTCAGTGCCTAGTAGATACCAAATGCTACACAGAGGACGTTCATGTATATAAATCTTACTTTTTCTGTCTTCATAAGTCTCAGACATAACTAAATGGAAATTTGCAGTTGCTCTTTCACCCCTTTAGCTGTTAGGAGGGATTGTCTGAACATGCAAGGTAATCTGTGAAGGTAAGCCATTCTGCAGTATCCCTGAGAGGTCTGAATCCACGGTTCCCATGTGGCGCCTTCCTTTAGGATCTCACATCCAGGTCTCTACTGATATACACGTAGTTTTCCCAACTCTTCACTATTGAAAATGATGTCACCCTACACACATCTGATTATTTCCCACAAGAATGTGAGCACAACCCTAGCTCTGGAAGGTACAGGACACAGTCAAGGAATTGCAAGTGCTTAATTTTTAGCTGAAGTAATTAATTACTATTACAGATAGCATTTACTGCCTATTAACCATACATAAGGCAATATGCAAACTGTCCACTGCCTTATTTCCTTTGCTTCTCCTAGCAACACTGTGAAATAGATACAAGTATTATTCTCATTTGCAGATGAGGAAAAGAAAAACCAAGGCTCAAAAGGTAATTTACTTGCCTGGAGTCACACTCCTACTCAATACCTCAGGAGAAATTCCAACTTATGTTGTTAGATCCTGGTGGACACTCAGTTAAACATGGCCCTATAATGCTTGCCATGAAAGAAAAGGCCAAAAACATACACTGGGAGAGACCAAGTTATGGATTTCATGCTACATAAATTGTAATTTATTCTGTAGGCAATGCAAAGTAATAAAATATTTTGGAGGTGACCGGAGACAACACAGTAAGAAAATGTTCAGGACTTTCACTTACTCAAAATTGTTTTCTCTTTCTTGCTGCTTTCATTCATGTCATCATCCAACATTAGCTATGTTTTCTAGTTGTTAAGCAGTAGCTAAGAGGGAATCAGTCAGCTCAGGGAGTGTTCACCTTCTCCAGTTCACCGTCATCAGTGTTGAGTCTTCTGTGGTGCCGGTGCTGCTCCTCTTTGTGCAACACCTGACAGTTCAGAGAGTTTCTGGCGATGGTTCATAAGACAGTCAGTGACCACCTGTTATCAGGACTGCCACTTGTCTTTTATTTTGCAAATTGTGATGAAAAGCATTTTCTCCATTGCATGATGCATTAGGTCATTTGCTAGAGTTGACAGCAGTTAGTCTGGGGGCTGCTGTTGAGGGTGTTACAGGGGTAAAGGAAGGTCTGTGCCTGGGGGCTGGAGATAACCTCTTACAAATGGCTAAACCTGGCCTATGCTCATGAAAGATGATGAAAAACATTAACTCACCCGACCTTAAAAGCAGAGGTGAAGCAATAGGTAGAATATATCCACTATATTTGAGGAACCATGACAAAATAAAACGCGTCACTTGAAAAGGATCTTGATTTAATCAGAATTTGGTTACATGGATTAACTAGAGATTAACTTCTGAGCTCCCAGCCTCCAGGCCATGTGGAAATCAGACTATCACACAAATGTGAGAACTACTTAGTCTTTTTTAAAGTTTTCAGGAAATAAAACCCTACCCTCTCCTCTGGCAATCTGCTTGTCTCTGTGGGTTTCCCCAGTGAGGCAGGTGGTTAAGTAACCATAATCTCTGAGAGAAATATGAATGTTGGTGGAGTTTTTAATGAATTTGGATGATGGAGAACCTATAATGCACACCTGGCCACAAAATATATTTATTAAGTCTCCTTTACAGTCCTTTGGCTTAGTTTTATTTGATTCTGCCCTGGGCAAGAAAGCAAAACACTTTCTCTGACACAGGGAGACCCTCAGTGCTCTCCCACACCCAGAGCACACTGCAGTAAGGACTTTAAGATGACTTTTCTTTTTTTCTTTTTATTAAAAATTTTTTAATGTTTATTTATTTTTGAGAGAGATAGAGACAGCGTGAGCAGGGGAGGGGCAGAAAGAGAGAAGGAGACACAGAATCTAAAGTAGGCTCCAGGCTCCAGGGTGTCAGCACAGAGCCCAACATGGGGTTTGAACCCACAAACCACGAGATCATGACCTGAGCTGAAATCGGACGCTTAACCAACTGAATCACCCAGGCGTCCCAAGATGACTTTTCAATTACATACTTGGAAAATTTGCCAGTGAGTGTTACAGCCATTGGCCTTTGCTGTCTTAATGGAGAAGCTCTGGGGTTAATAAAATCAATTTCTACATGTTTATATGGAGTTGGTTCTAGATTTTGTTGCACTGGAGGTCAGCTCCGTGAAAAAGTTGTTGTGGTTTTTGTACTTTGATCCATTCTCTTTTTATGGCTTGATTGCACCATTATGCTCCCTCCCTGAAAGAGAGAGCTTTCTCTGAGAATGTTCAGATGAAGTATTAGTCCTTTAAATGGCTTAAAAAAGAATGTTTATTACCACAGTATGGGCTATCCCATTTTAAACCCTTACATTGTAAATCACACCAAGGATCCTTGTCAGGTTGGCCTTTTGACTGCATTAGACTAACTGCTCTGTTGCAGGGAAGTGGTGTGTTTGCTTAGAGTATTTTTAGCCATATCCAAGTTGCTAAGATGAATCTTTTTCGTTTCTCAAAATATTCTGTCTTCCTCTACCTCCACCCTCCCAGAAGATCTAAAAGAAAATGAGAAACTGAAAACATCAGGGCTAGAAGATATTTAATAATCCTTCATTCATTCTTTTGCAATCAGTTTATTGAATAATCTATACTTTCTAGGGTAAGAAAATGAAAGTTTTATTTTTCTTTAGTCACCGTACTTAAAGAGCTTTGTTGAAGCTTCCTTTCCCGTCTTCTGATGGCATCTTGGGCATCAGACCATAATTTTCCAGTCAGTTAGGATATTAAAAAGTTGAATCTAGTCTAAACTTCAATCTTACCTTCAATTTAGCCTTTATCCCCTTCTCCCTCCAACATTGGTCCCCTCTGACTGAGGAGGGGACACATCAGCCCTTTCACCTCTATCTTCCCTTTCTGTATTATTTTCTCCTCTTAGTGGTCACTGTTTCTCAGAGACCAGAGGGCTGCCAGTGTCATCTTAGGCAAGTGTGCAAAGGCTGATTCTTTGGTGGGAACCTTGGTGGGACCTTCTGAAGAGTTCTGGGCTGGCTCTACTTCTTCCCTCCACCCAGGAAGATGGTCTTCCGGGGCAGCGTAATGGCACAATAGCTTGGTTTGGGCCACCTTGCAGTTGACTCCTTTAGCACCCTAAGCCCTGAGTATGTATGCGACTTCTATAGCTGCTTCTCCTCTCCACTCTGCTATCTCTTCTCAGTTCTCGTTTCCTCACTCAGGTAGTCAGGGGTAGGGCGAATTGATGGATTTGCTCCCTAAGCAGACAAACATCTGGGGAGTTCAATATCTACCTTCCCTCCTCACAGGTACTCTGGTGTGTCAGGAGGCTCTATGGGAGACTGTTGGAGTAGAGTTGGTAGTGGGAATCCCAGCACACTCCCTGTGACTGAAGATTCTTTGTCTTTCTGCACCCCCACCCCCAAATTTTATTTATACAGATAAAGGTTGGGGGAGTCTGAGGTCTTGGTTGAGGCATAGCCATTTGGGCCAGTAATTAATAAGTGTTCGAATGGCCGATCTCTAATATTTGCAGCACCGTTTACAATATGAGGTGCCCCATGCTTGTTTATCCTTAGCTTAGCATTCTGGAGAAGCAGGAAAAGATTCACTCCGTAGTTACTGTTAGAGTCGTTCATCCCCATGTAGGCTGAACTACTCTGGGCAAGCTACCCTCGGGAATATCATGAAACATAATCCTTGGTTTTTAAGGATCATATTACATTTTAGTTTAAGGAAGTAAAGATATAAACCTAGGAAATATTAAATAACTATCAGGCTGTATGTAATGAATTGCTCAAGTGTAACTGAGAATAAATAGTGTAGTTTTTCATATATAAGTGTCCATTGGAGCAGCCCACCACGCTTTCCTCTTTAACCCATCATGAGGGCTGTGGGAGCGGGTGAGGCAGGAGGCCTGAGCCTGGGGGTCTTCCAGCTGTGCTGTGCTCCCAGCTGGACTTTTCTGATAAAGGGAGGAGTCGAAGAAGTGTGAGAAGGTGTTATTGCAGTTTTAGAACTACCTTGATTTTTTTTACCAGACTTAATTTTGAAATATGATATTCATGTTTATACCTTTTTATGAGGGTGAGATCTGTCTTAGTTTTTCTAAGGTGTGAATGAGCAATGTATACTTGAGAATTGTGTCTTTACTTTTTAAGTGTTAAATAGAAGTTGTAAGGAGCTTGCTTTTTACAAACTGCTTTTATTTCTGTTACAAGGTTTATTTTTCTTCAGTGTACTCATTCACTTTCTCGTGTATTTCCTTGAAAGGAGAATTTTTTATTTTTTTTAATGTTTATTATTTATTTTGAGAGCAAGAGAGATTGAGAATGAGGGGCAGAAAGAGAGGGAAACACAGAATCCCAAGCATGCTCCGCACTCAGTGTGGAGTCCAACATGGGGCTTGAGTTCAAAAACTGTGAGCTCATGATAAAGGAGAGTTCAAAATAAGCACCTTCTTTGGCAGTGGTGCTGTTAAAATTATTACTCTGTTTGGGCTTTTACTTGGGTTTGGTTGGTTTGCCTTGGGCCTGTGGTATGCTGCATTCTCGGTCTTATCATGTGCTTATCACCTCCTCTTTCATAGGGACAGTCTTCACCCACTTTCCCTGGAGGCTGTCACTGGTTTCTCTGTGTCTGGGCCCCCATAGTCCAACACAGAAAGTGTGTGGATTTGAGTGTTGATAGATTTGATGGTGTGTACATTTGAATCTTCTGTTTTCCTCTATTTGCAAACTCCTGGTCTTTGTATTCTTTGTTTTTTAGAGAATTATTAGAGGCTACTCTGTTCAGTCTTTTCACCTTTTGTATAAAAATTCTAGCAGTTTATCAAGATTAATGATGAATCCAGCTGATGCTCAGTAACCTCTCTAAGGCTAGAATTCACTTTATGATGTTCATTAAATTACCATCTTTAAGAACTCCAAATTTATCATAGTGGCCTTGGACTTCAAGTTGCATATTGGATGATAAGGAAAAGACATATTTTTTTTCCATTTTATTGTCTGTTATGTTATTAGTGTTGAAACTGTGGAAAGGTCTATTAAGCCTAAGGTTACCTTAACGGGAGGCTGTCTCTGCCATTAAACTGACAGTACCTTTGATGTACACAGCAGTATTTCAGGGACCTTTCCCCGTCCTCAAAAGTCAGCTGTTGTTATTTACTTAGGCCCCTGCATCACTCAGAGAAAAGGAGCCACATAAAAACGATATACTTTAAATGACCTACAGATACATTTAGTGGCCTACAGATTTGCTTTCAAAATATGTAAGCCATGGATGCTGTCTCGATGTTTTCCTTCTGCCTTGCTCTGGATTACCAATGTCTCCCAAAGAGGAGTTTATACACTCATCTGGAGCCCTGACTTCCGCGGTTGCCACCCAGGGGAACTTCTAGATTGCCTGGCTGTAGTGGCCAGTGGGATTTAAATTTGCAGCCCCTTAGGACTGTATATATTTGCATGCTTTTAAAAGCTGTTGTCTGAGGGCCTAGATTCCAGTCAGCCTGAATCTAGGTGCTAAGAGCTTCATTGTGGACACTGACAGGTCTTGGCACATCCTCAATTATTGGGAGGTATTAAAAATATAATAGGTTGAAGCAGAAAAGAGTATCCAATGGAAAACAGCCTCTTTAACAAATGGTGCTGGGAGAACTGGAAAGCAACATGCAGAAGAATGAAACTAGACCACTTTCTTATACCATACACAAAAGTAAACTCAAAATGGATGAAGGGCCTGAATGGGAGACAGGAAACCATCAAAACCGTAGAGGAGAAAGCGGGAAACAATCTCCTTAACCCCGCAGCAATTTCTTACTCAACACATCTCCAAAGACAAGAGAATTAAAAGCAAAAATGATCTATTGGGACCTCATCAAGATAAAAAGCTTCTGCATGGCAAAGGAAACAATCAACAAAAGTAATAGGCAACCGATGGAATGGGAAAAGATAGTTGCAAGTGACATATTGGATAAAGGGCTAGTATTAAAAATCTATAAGGAATTCACCAAACTCCACACCAGAAAAACAAATAATCCAGTGAAGAAATGGGCAGAAGACATGAACAGACACTTCTCCAAAGAGGACATCCAGATGGCCAACAGACACATGAAATGCTCAATGTCACTCATCATCAGGTAAATACAGATCAAAGCCACACTGAGAAACCCCTTATGCTGGTCAGAGTGGCTAAAATGAGCAAATCAGGAGACTGTAGATACTGGCGAGGATGTGGAGAAATGGGAACCCTCTTACACTGTTGGTGGGAATGCAAACTGGTGCAGCCACTCTGGAGAACACTGTGGAGGTTTCTCAAAAAGTTAACAATAGAACTCCCCTATGACTCAGCAATAGCACTGCTAGGCATTTACCCAAGGGATACAGGAGTGCTGGTGCATAAGGGCACATGTACCCCAATGTTCATAGCAGCACTTTCAACAATAGCCAAATCATGGAAAGAGCCTAAGTGTCCATCAACTGATGAGTGGATCAAGAAGATGTGGTTTACATATACAATGGAATACTACATGGCAATAAGAATGAAATCTCGCCATTTTTAGCAACATGGATAGAACTCAAGGGTATTATGCTAAGTGAAATAAGTCAGGCAGAGGAAGACAGATACCCTGTTTTCACTCATATGTGGAACAGGAGAAACTTAACAGAGGACCATAGGGGAGGGGAAGGGGAAAAAATAGTTAAAGAGAAGGAGGGAGGGAAACTATAAGAGACTCTTAAATACTGAGAACAAAATGAGGGTTGATGGGGGTGGTGGGGGGAATGGGAAAATGGGTGATGCGCATGGAGGAGGGCACTTGGTGGGATGAGCACTGGGTGTTATATGGAAACCAAGTTGACAATAAAGTATATTTAAAACAAATAAGTAAAATATATAATAGGTTGCTTGGACAAACAGATGTTTGAGAGATGACTAACAGCTAGGACAGGGCTGAACAAAAAGGTTCATCTCCCACACTCCTTCGAGTGTCATTCTTTCATCTACTCTATAGAAGTCAGTGGAGAGTCCAGCAATATGAAGAAAAGGGTAGTAAGTTCCAAGTGAAAGAACCTCAAGTGAACAAAGCCTTAGTGAAATGGAAACAAATAATTTACCATATGAAGAGTTCAAAGTAATGGTTCATAAAGATGCTCACCAAACTGGGGTGAAGAATGGATGAACGAAGATCTTCAACAAAGAGATAGGAAGTATAAGAAAATAACAAATAGAAGTTACAGAGCTGAAGAATATGGTAACTAAAAAATACACTAAAGGGGTTCCACAGGGGGCTTGATGAAGAAGAAAAGATCAGCCAACTTGAAGACAAAGCCATAGATTTCACCCAATCAGAGCAACAAAAAGAAATAATGAAAAAATGTGAAGATAGCTGAAGGGACTTGTTGGACAATATCAAGTGGACTAACATTTGCATTATAAGACACACAGAAAGAGGAAAAAGAAAAAAGGGGTAGGAATCTTACTTGAAGAATTAATAGCTGAAAACCTCCATAGCTTAGGGAAGGAAACAAACACCCAGATCCAAGAATCCTAGAGAGTTCCAAACAAAAGGAAAACCATACCAAATCACATTATAATTAAACTATCAAAAGTTAAACAAGGAGAAACTATTAGAAGTGACAAGAGAAAAATAGCTATTGCATACAAAGAAGCCCCGACAACATTATAAACATATGTTTTTCAGCACAAACTGTGAGAGAGTGGTGTGATATATTTGAAGTTCTGAAAAGAAAAAAACTTGTAACCAAAATATTCTACCCAACAAAATTATCATTTAGAATTGAAGGAGAAATAAAGAGTTTTCAGAAAAGCTAAAGGAAAAGGAGTTGATCACTACTAAACTGGCTTTACAAGAAATGTTAAAGAGATTTCTTTAAGCTGAAAAATAGTATTAATAGTAACAAGAATACATGTGAAAGAATGAATCTCAATGGCAAAGAAAACACATCATAAATGTTATGAAGGCTAAAGACAGAAAGAAGTAGTAAAAATAACTCTGATTACAATAATTAGTTAAAGGACACCTGAGATAAAAAGATGTAAAATGTGGCATAAAAAAACATAAAACATGAAGGGAAGGGGAGATTAAAAATGTTGAGCTTTAGATTGTGATAGCACTAAAATCATTATCAACTTAGACTGTCACAGATATAAGTTGTTAATATATGTGCCTCATAGTGATCACAAAGAAAAAACTTATAGCAAATACATAACATAAAGGGAAAGAATAAAGCCTACCACTAAAGAGGGTCATCAAACCACAAAGAGAGAGGAATAGAGAAGAACTGCAAAAATAGCTAGAAAACAATTAACAAAATGGCAATAAACACATACCTATCAGTATGCTTTAAATCAGTATTTAAAGTATACTTTAAATATAAATGGACAAAATTCTGTAATTAGATGACATAGAGTGACTAAATGGATTAAACAACAACAACAACAACAACAAGACCTCTCTTGTAAGGACACCCACAGCCTGAAACAACAACAACAACAACAAGACCTCTCTTGTAAGGACACCCATAGCCTGAAACAACAACAACAACAAGACCTCTCTTGTAAGGACACCCACAGCCTGAAACTAAAGGGATGGAAAAAAGTATTACATACAAATGGAAACCTAAAGTAAGCTGGAGTAGCTGCCATCAGTGAAAGAGATATTATATCTGATACCACAAAATGCAAAGGATCATAAGAGACTACTATAAACAGATTTATGCCAGCAAATTTGACAATCTAGAAGAAACTTATTTCTAGAAATAAATTCCTAGAAACATACAACCTACCAAGACTGAATCATGATGAAATAGAAAATCTGATCCGACTATTAGGAGATTCAAAACCTTCCTACAAATAAAAGAACAGCACCAGATCGCTTCACTGGTGAATTCTACCAAACATCAAAGAGTTAATGCCAGTCCTTCTCAAATTCTTTCAAAATATAGAATAGAGGGGTTCTCTTCCAAATATATTTTATGAAGCCATTATTACTCTGCTACAAAACCGGACAAGGATGTCACAAAAAAAAAGAAAGAAAATTACAGGTCAACACCCCTGGTGAACTTAGATGCAAAAATCTTCAATAAAATATTGGCAGACTGAATTCAACAATACAATAAGGGACCATACACCATGATTAAATGGGATTTTTTCCACGGATGCAAGGGTAGTTCAACATCTGCAAATCAGTTAGTGTGATATACCACATTAACAAAATGAGGGTTAAAAAAAATCATGTCATTATCTCAATAAATGTAGAAAGAACATTGACAAAATTCAGCATCCTTATAATAAAACAAAGAGAATGTAGACAGAATGTACCTCATCATAATGAAGTCTATATAGGAAAGCCCACACATAACGTATTCAACAACAAAAACCTAAAAGCTTCAATCATCAGGAATGAGACGAAGATGTCCACTCTTTGTATTATAAGTCTTATCCAGAGCAGTTAGATTAGAAAAATAAATATAAAAAACATCCAGTTTGCAAGGGAAGAAGTACAGTTTTGTCATTATATGCAGATTACATGATATTATATCTAGAAAACCCTAAAGACTCCATCAAAAAACTGTCAGAATAGACAAATTCACTAAAATTGTAGGATACAAAATCAGTACACAAAGAGGGATTGCATTATTTTACACTAATGAACTATCAGAAAGAGAAATGTAGAAAATAATCCCATTTATAACTGTATCAAAAAGAACAAAATACCTAGGAATAAATTTAACCAAGGAGGTTACAGACCTGTATATTAAAACTATAAGACATTAAAGAAAGGAATTAAAGACAGAAATAAGTGTAAAACTCAAGTTGTTCCAAGCTCAGGGACTAGAAAAATTAATATTGTTAAAATGTCCATACCACCCAAAGCAGTTTACAGATTCAGTGCGGTATCTATCAAAATTCCGACGGTATTTTCACCAAAATAGCATAGACAGTTTTACAATTTGTATGAACCCTAAAAGACTCCAAGTAGGTAAAGCAATCTTAAGAAAGAAGAACAGAGCCTCTGGTATTCTACTTCCTGATTTCAAACTATATTACAAAACCATAGTTATTAAGACAGCACAGTATTGGCATAAAAATATAGACCAGTGGAACATAATAGAGAGCCCAGAAATAATCCCATGGATATATGCTCAATTTACAACCAAGATTCTAAGAATATATATTTGACAGTCTGTCCAATACATGGACAGCCACATGCAAAAGGATGAAACTGGACCACTACCTTGCACCGTACACAAAAATTAACTGAAAATGGATAAAAGATCTAAATGTAAGACCTGAAACCATAAAATTCTTAGTAGGAAGCGTAGATGTTAAGGTCTTTGACATAGGTCTTGGGGATGATTTTTTAAATCTGACACCAAAAGCTAAAGCAACAACAGCCGAAATAAACAAGTGGCATTGCATCAAACTAAAAAGCCTTTGCACAGCAAAGGAAATGATCAACAAGATGAAAAGGCAACCTGTGGAATGGGAAAAAAATATTTGCAAGTCGTCTGATAAGGGGCTAATGTCCCAAATATACCAAAAAAAAAAAAAAAAAAACCCACAAAAACAAAAGACTCGTGCAACTCAGCCAAAACACAGTCTGATTAAAAAATGAGCAGAAGATCTGCATAAACGTTTTTCCAAAGAAGACCTACTGATGGTCAGCAGGTACTTTATGGAAACATTATTAATCAGTCAGGAAATGCAAACCAAAACCACGATAACACCTCACGCTAGTCACAATGGCTACTATCAAAAAGATGAGAAATAAGTGTTGGCAAGGGTGTGGAGAAAAGAGAACCTACTTGCACAATTGGTGGGAATGGAGATTAGAGCAAACACCATGAAAAACAGTATGAAAATTCCTCAAAAATTTAAAAATAAAACTACTGTATGATCCAGCAGTTCCTCTCTTTGGGTATTCAGCTCAAGAAAAGAAAACACAAATTTGAAAATATATCTGCACCCTGCTGCATGTTCATTGCAGCATTATGTATAACAGGCAAAGTAGAGAAGCAACAAAAGTGTTCATGGATGGATGAATGGGTATCAGATGGGTATCAGTGGAATATCATTCAACCGCCCCCCCCCCCCAAAAAATGAGGTCTCACCATTGCGACAACATGGATGGACCTGGAGGACATTACACGCAGTGAAATAAGTCACAGAATAACAGACTCCTATGATCTCTCTCATATGTGGGATCTAAAACAACAGCAACAAAAACGGAGCACAGACCAGCTCATAGATACAGAGAACAGATTGGTGGTTGCAAGATATTGTGGGGCATGAGGTGGGAGAAATGGATGAACTGGGTTTTTTTTTTTTGTTTATATAAATAGAATAAAAATTGTTTTAAATTTGAAAAAAAGACTTGAAACAACGAAAAAATACCTTTTAGCATGTTGTGGATATTGACAATTACTTTTTTTTAATGTGGTTTGTGTGTGTGTGTGTGTATGTGTGTGTGTGTGTGTGTGTGAGTGAGAGAGAGAGAGAGAGAGAGAGGAGGGGCAGAGAGAGGGGGAGAGAGAATTTGCATAGGGCATTCTGCACAGACCCTTACGTGGGGCTCAGTCTCACCTGCCATGAGATCATGACCTGAGCCAAAATCAAGAGTCAGATGTTTAACTGACTGAGCCACCTGGGTGCCCCTGGACAAGGGCTTTAAAATAACCTCTACACAGAAAGGAACCATTATTTTCATAAAATTACTGCCCTCCCCTATTTAGGAAGTTGCTTTCCAGTAGCTAAATCCTCAGTCAGAATGCCCATGTCCATTATTGTTCTGATAAAGAATTGTGAGTGTGGAGAATCATTTTATATAAAGGGATCCTTACGTTAGAGGATTTCTTAACAGGATAATCTGCAGCTTCCTAAAGTCAAAGAAGAAGTGGAAATTAGAATCTTCTAGCTTGCAGTATACCTAATAATGCTATTGAAAGTATAAGGTCAGAAATTTTAAGAAGATAAAAATCTTCACAACGTAATATTCCTTTTGACAGTGGGGAGGAGAAACTGAGGAAACGGTTGAAACAGGGCTGTGGTGGTGGGAGCAGTGGCATGTGTCTTTGGTAGTGGTCATTGGTCAGAAGTTGTGTCTGTTGCATACTTCGGATTTCATTGTAAGCTGATGTACCCTTTAATGCTGTGTCATTCCTTGCAAGGAGATTTTGCACAGAAAATTCACATTTGCATTGCTTCTGTGTTTTAAGGTTTAGAAGCAGCTGCATGATTTAATCAAGCAGGGAAATATTGTTTAGCTATATTTGGGGGGTTGTTTGTTTGCCTTTTTTCTGTACGTACACACTTAATTACTCCTATTACTGCAGTTTATATTTATTTTCAATTAAAAATTTAGGAATCATCAGCCTCTAGATTAGACTTGTCGCTATTAGTTATTGGTGAGTGGTTTTTTGCTATCAATGGCTGATAAATAGAACTACTCAGATTAATTAATTCTATTTGTTCAACAAAACAGTTTTTTTTAGTGACTACCATATGTCAAGCACTGTGTGTGGAGGTATAAAAGTGAGTAAAACAAGTTAGAAGATAAAGGGAAATTTACTCTGGTTGCTGGGTGTGAAAGGTGGCCTTATGACTGTTTTGTCTTTGTGATCAAGATTTTGGTAGTTGAAGATTATGTAGTCGGGCAGTGGGGTCAGATGGATTGAAAAACGTAATCATTGAGGGGGGGCTGGTTATAGATTTTTTAAAACTGGATTAAAGGGATCCTTGGGTTGTACATTCAGTCAAGTGTCCAACTTTGGCTCAGGTCATGATCTCATGGCTTGTGCGTTCGAGCCCCCTGTTGGGCTCTGTGCTGACAGTTCAGAGCCTGGAGCCTGCTTTGGATTCTGTGTCTGCCTGCCTCTCTCTCTCTCTCAAAAATAAACATTAGGGGCGCCTGGGTGGCTTAGTCGGTTAAGCATCCGACTTTCGCTTAGTTCATGATCTCGCGGTTCGTGGGTTCGAGCCCCGCGTCGGGCTCTGTGCTGACTGCCAGATCAGAGCCTGGAGCCTCTTTCGGTCTGTGACTCCCTCTCTCTCTGACCCTCCCCTGCTCACGCTGTCTCTCTCTCCTAGAAATAAATAAAACATAAAAAAAATTTTTTTTAAAAAAATAAACATTAAAAACAATTTTTTAACTGGATTAAAGCTATGGCCTGCTTATACCCCTCTCCAAGTGCAAATCTAACATTTATGTAGCATTTTGCATGCAGTTTAGGTGGGCCTGCTGACCCTCTGAAACCATCCATAAACCCCACAGAATCTCCCAGATTAGAGGGAAGGGAGCTAGACCGAAAACCCTTATTACCTGTTGTTACTGTTGTTTTTCCATTAATGCCCAGACTCTTTCAAAATATCTAGTTTTGAACACATAAAAGGGAGATTGTTCACTTCTACAGTGGAGTGTAGGCTATGTGCAAAGATAATTTCTAAAGGGAGAACTCTTTTGCTGACAGGTGGAAGTGACACTAATCCAGTGGCAAAGTGACACTAATCCAGTGGCAAAGAAGAAGAGTGGAAACTACCATAAATGTTTAGAAAAGAATTTCTACATAGTTGACCTCTTGGCAGTTTAAACTTTTTGTTTCTTATTAAACCAGCTAGATATTTGTGAAAAGTGGAGGGCGGTAGGAAATAAGCACTAATTCAAGCCAGAGACACCGAGAGAGAAGAACCTCCAAGAAAACCCATGCATTTAGTACAGAATCCAGGTGCCCAGCAAAGCTTTTCGAGTTTAATCAGTGGTCTCCACTGCACGCTTTTGTTTAGGCTCCACGCCCATTGGATTCTCACCTCCTTTGCCCTTCCCTGCCAGCAAAAGGATCCCCAGCATCCTAGGTCGTGTTCTGGCTTCTCAACTTATTTTTGGCTCATCTGGTTTGGTGACCACCCCTCCCCCCTTGGATTTCCTTCCCAAGTTTCTTTTGGTTCCTGCGTAGTTCTCAGCTCTGTTTTCTTCTCTGGATTTCAGTCTGTGTGCTCCTTTGTCATAGACCAGAAACATCCCACATGGCCAGTCCAGGCTCTCCATGAAGGGGTGCCAGTGAACTTGTACATGTAATTTGTGTAAAATTATGTCTAGGCCCATATGCTCCACACAATATGTTTTGAGCATATGCTGTCTACTGGAAATGGGAGAGTAAACATGAGAAAACATGTTTGTGTGTGTATGGTTTTTTTTTTTAAATTATGTCATTTTAAACTAAGCAAGAGTTACCTAACTAGAGGAGCTTTGTGATATGCATGGGAAACAGCATACTGATTACTGACTAGGCAAAGAGGGTTGATGTGACATACCATAGAGCTATATACATCTGCCAGAAGTTAGGTGAGCTTTGATTTAACCACATGATGTATATGGTTGGAGGGTAACCTACGTATAAAAACATAAAGTAGAATAAGTGATAGGAAGCTAAAATGAGATTTGAAAACTATTTTGGGAGTCGAAAGAGGATTGACTCAGGAGCCCATAGTGATAGGATTACAGTCACTGAGAAGTAAATGTAGCTCTCAGCTTCTTAGCAACCAGGAAGTTACCATTGTCTATTACTTATCCTTTTGTGATAAAACTAAACCTACGTGATTAAAGGATGATAGAGAGAGGTAAGATTTTGTCTGGTACTGAATTCAAGAGAAATTGATCTCATGGTTCTTTGTATAGCAGACCTTGGACAACATAGCAAAACACTCTTGACCTCTGTTTTTTGCAAAAGTGTTCTTGAATTGTGTTTTCATAGGTTGACTCTTTAGAAATCAAGGGCTTGTCCTCATTGAATTACAGCATAAAATTACAGCATATTTCTTCAGGGGCTGAACCAGGTTCAGATTTGTTTTCTTCTCTGCTCATCAACTCTGAAAGAGGAGCTCTGAGTTTAGAGAAACTGACATGCTTTTGGCTGGGAGAGAATAACACTTAGTCCAAGTTAAGAGTCTGACAACCCAGATGCCCCTTTACATTGTGTTGATCAACTACACAGATATTAAATGAGCAAGTAGCAGTGTTGCCATTCTCCTAGGAGTATTCAAAAACTGATTCGTGGGTCACCTCCCAGGCGGAGCCCTGGTTTCCAAACATGTTGCAGAGAACGAACTGTGGGAATAGACGATGTAATTTTTAATGAATCTCTAATAGACTTTTTCCCATCTATTCCATTTACACCCCATACTTCTGAACCATACAATATAGGAGAATTGCTTTTAGGTTGAGCAGATTACTTTTCAAGTAGATGTAATCAATGGCTTTCTCTTCCATAAGCCTAAGGTGTATCCTTTAGAACTTTGATCTTGTTAAATGCTGCATTTTAAGTACATCTCCAAGAGTTTAGCCTTAAGAGTTGGAAGGATTACTTATTCTTTCATTTTAGTGCCAGCAAACATTTATCACAAATGGTAATGTTGGCTTTAACATTGTAATATTGAGTTGTTAAGAACAAAGTCAAAATAATCAGCTGTTCTGGGAGACTCCTTGTGAAAGTTCTGTCTTTTCACATTGGCAGGCAATAACCAGGTCTGTTTTTTTGTTTGTTTGTTTCTTTGTGTGGTGTTTTTTGTTTTGTTTTTTAGGTTTTTTTTTTTTTTTGTGGGGTGGTTATGAAATTAAACATTTAACGTCTTTGTTATCCACCTGAATGTGATCATTCATTTAATTTCTTCTTTTTATTGAGATATAGGTGACCTATAACATATTAGTTACAGGAATACAACACTGGTTGGCTATTTGTGTATATCATGAAATGATCACCATAGTAAGTCCAGCTGACATCCATCACCACACGTGGGTACAATTTTTTTTTTCTTATGATGGGAACTTTTAAGATCTACTCTCTTAGTGTCTTTCAAAATACAATACAGTGTTGTTAACTGTAGTCGACAGGACTATAACGCTATTTTATTCAGCTCAGTATTTCCCATGCCTAGCACAGGTCCTGCCACAGAAGAGCTTATTAAACACTTCTTAAAAATACGAAAATAAATTCGGGTATTCTTATACCTTCATATGTGCTTAATATAAAAACCAAAAGATTATTTAGATGTACTGATGAAAGAAAAATTGGGAAAAGGCCCTTTGAAAGTGCAATCGATGTACTATATGTTAGGAGATGTATTATGCCTTCCGTTCCCATAATGCATCCAATTTAGGAGGACAAGTACATGGGCCCCACACAAAGTTATCAGTTAACAGTTTCTGTGTACTGAGAGAACTCTTTTCACTCAGCTTAATTATTTTGAGATTTATCCATGTTGTTGCATGTGTAATAGTTTGTCCCTTTTTATTGCTAATATTTCATTATATGGATATACCACTTTCTGTTTATTCATTCACCTATTGATGGACATTTGTTCCCCCCCCCTTTTTTTTTGTTTTTGCTTCTATGACTACTGTGCGCATTCACGCACAAGTCTTTATGTGGACTATATTTTTATTTCTTGTGGGAGAATACCTAGTTGTAGAATAGCTGGGTCAGATGATAGCTGTATGCTTAAATTTTTTTAACAATTTTTTAGTGGATGGAACTGGAGGGTATTATGCTATATGAAATAAGTCAGTCAGAGAAAGATAGCATATGTTTTCACTCATATGTGGATCTTGAGAAACTCACAGAAGACCATGGGGGGAAGGGAAAGGGGAAAAAATAGTTAGAAACAGAGAGGGAGGGAGACAAACCATAAGAAGAGACTCTTAATACAGAGAATAAATAAGGTCGATGGGGGGGTAGGGGATAGGGGAAAGTGGTTGATGGGCATTGAGGAGGGCACTTGTTGGGATGAACACTGGGTGTTGTATGTAAGCCAATTTGACAATAAATTATATTTAAAAAAACAAATAAATTTTTAATGTTTATTTTTGAGCGAGAGAGAGACAGAGCCCAAGCAGGGGAAGAGCAGAGAGAGAGGGAGACATAGAACCTGAAGCAGGCTCCAGGCTCCCAGCTGTCAGCACAGGGCTCAAACTCAGGATCCACGATATGATGACCTGAGATGAAGTCAGCTGCCTAACCGACTGAGCCACTCAGGCACCTCATGTGTTTAACTTTTTAAGAAACTGTCAAACAGTTTTCATAAGTGGATTTTCTATTTCATACTCCTATCAGCAGTGCATGAGAGTTCTGGCTCTACCACGCCCATACTTGGAGTGGTCCATCTTTTCCAGGTTAGCCATTCTGCTGAGTCTGTGGTTATCTCCCCTTGTGGCTTTCATTTTCATTTCTCTGATTAGTCACATTGAGCATTTTCTCATGTGCTTAATAGTCATTTATATATCTTCCATTCAAATCCTGTGTCCATATTTTATTGAGCTATTTTTATTACTGAGTAGTAGGGCTTATATATTCTGAATATAAGTCCTTTGTCAGATATATGTATTGGGAATATTTTCTACCATACCGTGGCTCACGTCTTGGTTTCTTAGTGGTATCCTTTGAAAAGCAAATTTTAGGGGTGCCTGGAAGGCTTAATCTGTGCTCACAGCTCAGAGCCTGTAGACTGCTTCGGATTCTGTGTCTCCCTGTCTGTCTGTCTGTCTGTCTCTCTCTCTCTCCCCCCCCCCCCCCCCCTTATAGATGTTCGGTTGTTCAGGCTCATTTGTTCAATGAGCTGAACATTTGTGAGACATTTGTCATAATAAAAATAGTGTGGAGTTTTTGCTGGGACGTGGAGGGAGGAGGAGTTCAGAAGAATAAGCTCAGAAATGGTTTCTCGTCTGAGCAATATACCTGTTAACATTTCAGTGTCTTGTTCAGACACTTGATCCATGCGCGCGCGCGTGTGTGTGTGTGTGTGTGAGAGAGAGAGAGAGAGAGAGAGAGTGTGTGTGTGATTTTACTGCAGACAAGGCTTGGTAACCTAGTCTAGTTAACTTCAGGTAACATCTCTATTTTAGATTATCATCTCGACTCCACCCAAGGATCCTCTATGTCACTGTTTTTTCCCCCTCAGTGGTGACCAAAAACAATTCCCTAGTGTTGCTTTTAGTTTTTAAGTTTTAGTTCAGTTCTCTGCCTTTTCTTTTAAGGTTCCCCCCACCCCACAACACCCCCCACATGATGATGAGCACTTATAGCACAGCTGCTTTTTCAAATCCTAGGTCTTTTCAAAGAATCCTCTCCTGTATTATAAAAGTAATACATGTTCATTAGAGGAAATTTGAAAAATATAGGAAGTTCTAAAGAAAATGATGACCCATCTAACCATCACTTAGGGATAAGCATGATTAACATTTTGGTGTATTTCCATCTATTTTTTTTTTACTTTGCATATATTACTTATTGCCCCAATTATCCTACATACGCAGTTTTCTGCTCTGCTTTTTACACTTAGTATTATGATATAACCATTTTCTCATGTCATTAAAAATCCTTTATAAACAACATTTTAGTAGGTAGATAATATTGCATCCCATGGTTATTCCACTGCAGTTTATTTAACTATCTACCTATCATTGGGTACTTAATTTGTTTCCATATTTTTGCTACAAAATAAATTGTCTCAAGACTGGTATTATACAGAAAACTCAGATTTCTATCTAACTTATGTTGTATATTAGATTTAGAGGCTGTAGAATTGGTAGATCAGGAGGTATATAGTAACTCTTCAAAAATTCTGGAAATATGTTCCCAAATGTCCCTCTCAAAAGACAGCACTAATTTATGCTCCCAGTAGCAGTGGAAGAAGGTCTAATGGCTTACATCCTTGCCAGTGTTCCATGTTTCATATTATCATTTTATAATCTTTGCTCCTTTTACTTGGCAGCTTATAAAGTAGTGATTGGATTTTGTAGTTTGCATTCCACTGAGCCAAATCACAAAATCCCCAGATGGACAAAGCCAGAAAGGGCTTAAAAAGACCCTTTGATTGTCATTGGGTTTCCAAGCCCAGTAAAATTACTTACCCTTATATGAGAAGAAATGGATATTTCTATTGCTATTCTAAAAGAATTCACAGCATGTCCCAAAATGTGCATTAGTCTTAACAAAGCAAGCCTACGGCTTTCCTTTGAAATTGAAAAGTTCATTATAATAGCAAAGATAGAAATGAGGTTATTCTGAACTTACTTGTTCTTCGTGATTACCTGCTGAACATCCGGTGATTATTATTTCCACCTCTGAGTGTGCTCTCAAATTATCCCTTCGATACTAAGATGCTGAGGAACAGCCTCTCTAACAGTCTCTTTGTTTTTTCGTGTTTTGTTTTTTTTATCTCTTCCTATACTTTTCCTAAAAGGACTTTGCACATGCTCTTGCCCTCGCCCTTACTCTGTCAGAAAGCAGTAGGAATTTTGTTGCTGGGTTTCCTACCTGGCTTGTAGCTGGCAGGTGCAGGGGATCTGGGGGAAGCCCTTACGTTATGAGTATGAAATGGGTATTAATCTTCTTAGAGCTTGACCAGTCAGAGGTACCCATAAGTCTGGAAATATGTCACCTTCTCCCCTCAAAACCTCTGGTCCTGAGCTTGTTGTCTGATTATATGGGTAAACATTTTTGCCCAACTCAAGAACAGTAAGCCCAGTTTTAGAGAGCTTAGCAGAGCTATTTGGGCCAATACTATTTTATCAACTCTGGGGACAGATCATTTGGCTTGCCAGGAGAAAATCAATAATATGGAACCTGTTTTCCCCCCAAGGCACGTAGTGAGTAGTGACGTGTTGTATAACCACGGTGGGTGAAGATGAGGAGCCCACTCCATGAGCCTTTACCAACTTTATCATCTTTCAACCAAGACAGCAAGTCCTTTTCCCTTACAGCCTCACAGTACTGTGGTTTGGGTATTGGCAGGGTAGCCACAAGATTTGGGCTAATCTCACAGAAGAATAGTCTCAGTTTGCATTGTTCCTTGGGAGACTTGTCTTCATCTGTCTTAACTTGTAAAGTGACATTGAAGTTCCTCATTTCCCCCACACACAGCTTGATAGTCTTGCATTTTCTTGATAGTCATACATTTTCTGTATGCTAAGTATTTATTTGCCAGTTCATTTTAGGAAAAGTAAAGTCTGGGAATGGCCTTGGCTCGGCTACTGCTTCCTTCATAGTATAAGCACTTCCCTTGCTTTTTAAGTGTGTGTGTGTTTAAGGTGGGGTGGTGGGGATGGAGAGGTGAGTTAGCAGGGTGTGGTAGGGTAGACATTTCGAAGGTAAAGAAAGAGAGGCCTTCATGGTTCCAGTGTCTGAGGTGAGAATTCTTTTAAGGACAGCATACCAAACACCGTTGTTGTACCTCAGCTTCCTTGCCTGTAGAGTTTTTCATCTCTGAATCCTGACTGGTCTAAGCTCATTGAGCACAGTCTGTACATTATTTCATCTCTCTGTATTCTCTCCTCCCAGGCCGTACACGTTGCCTTGTGTGTCCTACACATGTATCTGAGCTCAGTGGTTGTGTACTCTGCACACATCATTTTCCACTCACCCATCAATGTAACCTAAGTCTTAGTTCCCAGACAGATTTGATCATTTGTGTGCAATTGAGTGGCCTGTTAGATACGTGGTTTGAAGTTTAGAAATTATATTTGATGCATATTTTTACTTGTTATTTTTGGCAGAAGAAAGGGAAGACAAAGTACGAAAGGATCACACTTTTCTCTGACTTGCTTTCAAGAACTACCCATTGGGATACTTTAGAATTGCAAGAGTAGTATTTTTATTTAAAAATTTTATTCTAAAGTTATAAGAACACATGTTGGTAATCACATGTCAGATATTGAAGTGAAATAAAGTCTTCATGTGTCCCAAGCAAAAGCAAGACCGTCATCACAGGCATTCTTATTTCTGTCCATTAAAACTCCTCCAAGGGTGAAAATCTTTTAACGTTTGTAATCAATCAAAAACCTGAACGACATTCTGGATACAGGAGGTTCCCAGAACAGGTTTGAATCAGCAGCAGTCAGCTTTGATACCAGCTCCAAGTCTTTAAAATACACAGCTGTTTGGCGGCCAACCTCAGGTTCTGGTTCATAAAAAAAGCATTTTCAGATCACTTTAAAATGTTTTATTAATGGCCACATCAACAGGCTGAAGGAGGTCAGTATGCTGAGGCTCAGATAAAAATGAGTATTGTGCTTTTTTCCTCCCAGTTGGCTCAGTGGGAGATCCTTTTTTGCTCTAGAAAGTTATATAATTAGCATGGCACCCGCCGCTCAGTGGGTAAGCCAAACTGTTTTTTAATGTTCAGAATACAAAACATGGAAATGTCATCTTCATAACACTCCATGCTGTCCCTGATAGCCGAGAGCATTTCTGAATGACAGATCTGTAATAACAGTGATGATGAGAGTCACAATTAAATAGCACTCTGAGCTTGGAGCACTGTTCCTTCAGGCCTCCCCCTAAACCCAGGGAGGCCCTGGACGGCGGCAAGTCTATAATTTGAATGACATGTGTGTGCTGTCTTCGACTGCAAAGGAAGAAAATTGCCAGAATTGATGGCCAAACCACTGACTAACTGGGTACTTTTCTTGTAGCTCTCCTCTTAGGGAATTCCCCTGATCTGGCAGATGGGATTACATACTTTAGGCAGGTTTCAGTCTTCTGTTGTACCTTTCTGCCTTCACATAAATGAGAATCTTTGATTTGACCCAACAAAGCAGAGCATCTAAATTATTCATAAAGGAAAGAGGCATGGGATAGATTATGAGGAGAATTTTCAGATCTCATGGGTTTATGTCACTCTCTGTGGGATTATCAAGGATTCTAAAGCAGCCCCATTACTACTTTGTTTCCTTCAGACTCTGAATTGGAGAGTGCCATTCTCCAACTCCCAACTGATCAGGCCCCATTTATTCAGGGATTACTGGGATTCGTAAGGAGATAAGAGACTTGTACCCTCTTGAAATCTTATTATGTATATTGGGGGTTATGGTTAGAAGCTACTATAGGATTGGAGGATTGGACACCACCTCCTGCTCAGGTTAGGTGAAGGGATGAGAAAGAACCCATCTTTGAGCAGGGGCCAATATCTGATATGGAGAACTCAGTAGCTACTATTACTATTGTTGTTGTTATTTGATATTGACTGAATGCTTGGTGTGTACCAGGCACATCCATGTCTCCCTTCTCTCTGAGTTGCCTGTGAAGTAGTTACTGTTACTACCTTATTTTACAGCTGGAGATACCAAGACTTGGAAAGTTAAGTAAATTTCCAGAAGGTCTCATAGCCAGTCAACGTTATGAATGGCATTTAAACTCAAGAATACCAGAAACCCAGCTGTGATAGGCTGAGTGAACCCAGCAAAAATACATTTGTTGTTTTCCCCTGACTCTCTATACAACCAACTCAAAGATTTTGATTTGAGGGTAGAAGAAGAGAAGAGGTGGATGAGAAGCCTGGTGTAAGGAGATGTGCTGCCTTGCTTTCTCTTCTGAATATAGATAAGTATGCTGTAGACGTTAGAACAGCCTGGAGCTCAGGACACAAGTGGTGGAGCAGCAGCATTTCCAAATCAGAGATGAAAAGAGCCTTGGCATCAGGCAGATTGTAGCTTATATTTATGTCAGTCTTGCCTGGGTTGATCCCACCATCCTGGATGTTGACTATTAGCTCCCTGCTTGTGAGGAAAGCTTTTGGCCAGAAATCTCTCCAGTATAACAGACCTCATTTATTTCTCCCAGATCCGTTCCTAATGGTGCATCTATTCTGGTGGTCATGGTCATGGTCTGGCCTGCATTGCAACTGAAATGCAACCCTGAATCTCTTTTGTTTTTTTATTAAAAATTTTTAAAAATTTTTTTGGTTATTTGAGTATATAGTATTTATACTATAAATATATATATTATAAATATTTGAGTATATAGGATTGGCTACCTTCATATATAAGAGTTTTGTCTAGTGTGATTACATCTGACATAATGCAATGCAGCAGGTAAGGAGGAATAGAATACTACGTGATGTAATTAGATTTCTTGAATATTTGTTGAGAGCTTACTTATGTGCCAGACTGTGTGCCAGTCGCTCTGGGGAGAGACACGACAGCATGATGGCTCCTCTGGCCCATCTTTTAAATTCTGTATATTTACTTAAAACGGTCATAGTTGTTTACCTTTACTGGCTCTTTATCTTTGTTATAGTTCTTCACTGGCTTGCTTACTTTTTTTTTTAAATCCACTAATTCTCTTAAATTAAAGTTGACAGATAATCAATGTTTATTTTATTTTGCCTCAAACTATTGGAGAAAAGCTCTCATGGTATGGTAAATACTTCAGAAAGGGCCCCCTTGACTTTTCCTTCTGAACCCCTTCCCTGTCTAGAGGCACTGCTTTTTGTACCTGCTTATGGAAAAAAACATCAATTTACAGTAAAGAAGCAAATAGTAAGTAGTTTGCAGGATGCACTTTATAAATATTTCTGTAGAGTGAGAAATCTTGTTTATCCAGCTTGACCTCCTTTATTAAATTTCACTGAAATCAAGAGTTCTAGAAAGCTAAGTTAGTCTTCCAAACTTGTCAGGGATTAACAGACTGGGTACAAAGGCCAGTCACTGAAAAAAACCACCATGAAGAAAATTGTTGGATCTATCTTTTTTATTAGCTAATCTTAGATAAGAAAAATGCGTGATCCCCACAGTCTTGGCAAGTCCTGCACTGTCTGGTGCGGTTACTCACGTGGAAGTTGCTTATTTAGCATTCTCCTCGTGTTTTTCAATAACCTCAAAAATGTGCGTAGAATTATAAAATAATGGATTCTATGACTCACACATGAAAATCAACTTCGGTATTTGACAGTCATGCAGCATGTGTTTGAACACAGGCAAACAGTTGTTTGGAGGAATTAGAATAAGATTCTGTGTTATGCAAGTCTGCTTTTGAGTCTTGTTCTCAATTATGCCCTTCCTGGTGGAGGTAGTGATGCCGCACTGTTGCAGAGTAAGCGTCACGGTTAGGTCAAGGGTCTTTCCAATTTCGGTGAACTGTAGGTACTTGGAATTTTCCAGTTGGGAAGGTTGATTTCCATTCCA
This sequence comes from Hyaena hyaena, assembly GCF_003009895.1. Classification (NCBI taxonomy): domain Eukaryota; kingdom Metazoa; phylum Chordata; class Mammalia; order Carnivora; family Hyaenidae; genus Hyaena; species Hyaena hyaena. Next base: position 86,715 of record NW_024082484.1, read on the forward strand.
TTTTTATTTACTTTATTGGGAGTGTTGAAGGGATGGTTTCTTCCTGAAACATTGTGACAATGAGTACCATAAATTAGTGCTCCGATGCAGAGAATGAATTCTGTAGTTGCTGAAGGTATAAATGTTGACTTTTAGAAATCTGCCAGCATCAGATGAGAAGGAACTGTCACATGACAGTTGCATTCCAAGGACCACCATACAGTCATAGGAAGAGTTAGTTGTTTATTCAAACCAACAATGGGGTTTTCGAAAGGGCATCCGTGGGAAGCAGATAGGAATGAACTTGAGATTTTCCCCCTTACTTGTGGCCATCTTCACATTGAAAAAGCAATTGTGTAGGAATACTTAGAAACATTTTAAGGTAATTATCCGTCACTTTAAATCATATGCAAATGCTTTCACATCACCTTGCCTTTTTAGGGTATATTAACACAAAGGAAGCCTCTCACGCTCACCCTCAGGTGCCTGCCTACTCTTAATGCTTTTTCAACCCTGTTAGTGTCAGTACATGGAGAATCCGACAACTCCAAGCCTCAAAAGCAACTGGATGGTTTACTGAGGGGTGAAGGGGGTCAGTGGCTTGAGGTTTTTAGTTATTTCATTTTTGTTTTTACATTATTCTGAAGAAAAGTCTTGTCCTAATCCAGCATCCTGACGACACCTGTCTGATGTTCTCTAATATATGTGTATTTCTTTCTGATGCCCATCAACTACCTATCAAATGCCTAGTAACAAGGTTTATTTTCTGTGTGGCTGTTTTATAAATAGCCATTTGCTGAAGTAATTTCAGGAAAGTCCAGTTTGGGGATTTATGATGTCTTTGCCGAAGGGTCACCCACACTAGACTGTAAATACATTTACTTTTAGGCCATTTCTCTGAAATGGACCAAAAGAGAAAATATTTCTTCTGTCTCATGTATTATTAAATTTATTCACCTTAAGGCCCTCCCTGCAGAAAAGCCAGGGAGGAGTCTGCTTACACGTCTAACCCAGAGGATGCTGGTATTAACACTTACAGTTCATTAGTCCTTCACAGTTTTCTTCTCTATCGGACGGGCATTTTTTTTTTTTTTTTTTGAGAGAGAGAGAGAGAGAGCACGTGCACGAGCAAGTGGGGGGAAAGGCAGACAGAGAAGGGGATAGAGAATCCAAAGAGGGCTCTGCACTGACAGGCTGACAGCCATGAGCCCGATTTGGGTCTTGAACTCATGAACTGTGAGATCATAACCTGAACCAAAGTCAGATGCTCAACAGACTGAGCCACCCAGGTGCCCCTGTCAGATGGGTATTTTAAATCTAGTTGAAAGGGAAAATCATTTTCCCTTTAAATTTGCTAGTTTTTAATGTAGCTTTCCCTGAATATGATTATACATATAAAAGAAAAGTTAAGATAAAACATAGTTCTTGCTACTTTTGTGATCCCCTGGCTAAAGTTTAAAGAATTTTATTGTTATCTGTTCACTTTATATATTATTGTAGCTATACTAAAGTTCTCTCCTGACTCTCTTGATTGGTAGTGGCCATTCTTTTTCTTTTCTTTTTTTTTTTTTATGTTTTTTATTTATTTCTGAGAGAGGGAGAGAAACAGCATGAGCAGGGGAGGGTCAGAGAGAGAGGGAAACACAGAATCTGAAGCAGGCTCCAGGCTCTGAGCTTGCTGTCAGCACAGAGCCGACCCAGACCTTGAACCCACGAACCATGAGATCATGACCTGAGCCAAAGTCAGACGCCCAACCGACTGAGTCACCCAGGCGCCCCATAGCGGGCATTCTTTAAAACTTTCAGGCAAACAATGATTCTTTCTCCGTTCTGAAGCAACAGAGTTTGGTGTTCAGCTGAGTGCATGTTCAAGTTCTTGGCCAGCCACGGAGCTTCCTTTTGAAATGCAGACACCCTGCAGCCTGCCCATCTTTATATTTACCACCTCTTGAGGTGAGGACATAACCTAGGTCAGTCTCCTGTATGGTCACAACAGAATGTTACCTCTGCACATCCGTGTTAGTCAAAGTCAAAGATCTTTGTTTAATCAATGCATAGACTGTCATACGCCTTCAGATGCTGGTCAGAGTTCAGTCACAGAATTACCCATCGCAGCACTTGACAAAGACACTTTTAGGGCATCAAGAAGTAGTCTGTATGGGCCATTCATTTCTCTAGGTTCTTTAGTCTCCCTCTATTGAGGTAAATCATCAGGAAACAATGTACCTCAGCTATATTATTTCAGCTCCCAGCAGAAATGCCATCACTTAGGCAAGATTTAATGTGGTGCTTTCAGCACATGGGAGAAAAAATGTTCATCTTTTACACCACATAGTTGGAAGACATTTATATGAGGAAAAGTTTCTGTCCTTTACAGCGGAGTTGAAGGCATTACTCAAGTGTCCCTTATAAAGGGGTTTCCATACAAAATTTCTCTTTGATATTAATGCCAAGGGGAAAACATCTGCCTTGCATGTTTCTTTTTTGATAAAGAACTCTATCATGCAATACTTTCCTTTTTTTTTTTTTTTCCTGAGCTGTAGGGAAACAAAGCTAAATTCAGTGTTCAGTGGGAGTAACTTAAGATCTCAAGGGTGTATCCTATCGCTTTCTCTGTTCCCTTTAATTTCTGTTATTTTTGATGATCAGATGTTTGGTTGGATATTTGGTTTAACTTTGAACTACTTACCGTCCTTTTTTGCACGAATTAAGACAAATGGCAAAGAAGAGAATAGTTTCTCATAATGATTAGATATTGTAACAGCTTGTGCCTTAAAGTAAATTTACGTTATCTTGAACCTTGACTCATTCAGGAATGCTGCAGATGCGTGCACCACTGCCCACTGCCCCACATGTTGTATTTATCTTCATAAATACACCTACCTAAGCCAAGATCAAGAGCCCAAATGGACATTTGTTGAATTCCCATCTTAAAGGTGCCCTTGCATTCTTAGTATAACTTATGTGGCGTGTTGACTTGGGATCCTTAATGCATTGAAGAGAGGTATCCATCACAGAAACATGGAGCCTGAGTTTTCTGCAGTAAACCCTGAGAGCAAACTTTCAAACATAAACAACGTCAGTAAGGACTCCTTCTATACTTGTATCAGTGGATTTCAATCAAGACGCATACACAAAAAAACGTAACTAGTAAGCCTGCTTAACAGTGTTTCTTGCTACTAAAAAAAAAATGTGAACTTCAACTAGACTAATGTTTCTACTTCTACTAACCATACACTGGAGTCTAGTTTTCCTGTGGTCACTCCATTTCCTTCTTTTCCTATCGGTAAAAATCCATTCAGTAAATCTATTCATTGAACATTCTAAATGCTGAAAAGGACTGCTAGCCATGAAAATACAGTTTCATGAACTTGACAGGAAGCAGAGCCCTTGTGCAATAATCTGTTTGCTCATGATTTACCACAGTTGGGACATAACAATCGATTTTGTACTATGTGGCAAAATGTTATTAAATTTTCATGTATTAAGCTGATGTAAATATGACAAACTGTTACTATTTTAAGAGTTCTGGATGGGAGGTGCATGTGAATTTGTTTCATTCCTCCTTGAAATTTCCTGTAAAAGTAATTTTCATGATTTTCCAAAGTATGTACTAGAGAAAAAAGGAAATAAGTTAGTGAGGTTGGAGAGTGGGCACGTTGAGTGAGAGGAAACAACCACTTCCTCTACCTGGCGGGCATGGAGATCTTCACGAGGTTTCTGTTAAAGGAACTTAGTTAGGATTATTTCCAGATGAAAACTATTTCTGTAGACAGTAAAGGCAGTTATTTATGATAATACTGGGTGATAATACACCAGTGATAAGCTGGGTGATGCCTCATGGCTTGGTCTAGACTAGAATTCTAGATGCTATCAAACTTCTACTTTGCTAGGCCATAGGCATATATCTGGGACGGTGCTGAAAGGAAATGTCACTTTCACATTTTAGGAGACTCTCTGATCCATAAGGCTTTTTTTTTTTTATTTATTTCTAGGAGAGAGAGAGAGAGAGACCGTGTGAGCAGGGGACGGTCAGAGAGGGAGGGAGATACAGACTCTGAAATAGTCTCCAGGCTCTGAGCTGGCAGTCAGCACAGAGCCCAATGCGGGGCTCGAACCCACGAACCACAAGATCATGACCTAAGGGAAAGTCGGACGCTTAACCGACTAAGCCACCCAGGCGCCCCTCCATAAGGCTCTTTTGAGGCAAGTTAAATGCAAGGCCAAGGTTTGGGTGCGAGGACTTACACTCCTGCAGCATAGCTCAAGGTATGTGGAGTTGTGCACTTGGAGGAGAGCTTCCGTTTCAGGAAGGGCTTTTAGGGCACAGTGCTGATGAGTACAGCAGTGGCTTCTGGCCTTTATTTGTGCCATCATCACACTGAGCGTGTATAAAAACACATCCCCATCTGTAACATCTCTCACTGTGTACAGCACTTCTTAACTACTGGGGAAGGGACGTCACTGAGGAAAAGAGTGTGCACCGCGGCTCACCCTGCAGTGTGAAAGCCACCAGTCGAGAATAAAAAGCAGTCATCTAGAAGCCTCAGTCCTGGGTCTAGGTGTCATTTCTGCCATTGATGGCTCCTAGGACCTGACATCTAGTAGATGATCAATAAGTATTTATGGAGTGTTGAGTGAATTAGCCAGCTGTGTAATCTTAAGCAAGCCACCTAATCTCTTTGGCTTCAGTTTCTTCAACTGAGGAATGAGGGAAATGGATTAAGGTGACCTCCAGGGCCCCCGTCAGTTGTAAAATTATATGATTCTGTGATTAGTCCTTTACCTCAGAGAAGATTAATTTGACAGGAGTGTGAAGGATGAATAGAGTGAGAACCAAGAGTGAGGAAATGCTCCCTTCTTTGAATTAGTCTAATATTTCTTTTTCTCCTACTACTTTTAAAGCACTTATTTACATTGGGGTTTCCCCGCTAGTTTCACCTCCCATCAGCGGTCTTTCTCTGCAGAGATGGTGGACCCTTGAAGGGCTGGAACCATGACTTTCTACTTCTCTGGGCTTCAGAATATCAGACACCAGAATGCCTGCCAGCACTGTGAGGGGCCCACACAGTGTCTGCACACAGCTCCTTTAATCCCAGAGGGAAGCATTGTTTCCCATTTTCCTGCAAAAGAACCTGGAGTGGAGGTTGCAGACATGAGGTGGCTAACTGAAGGTCATTGCCAGCGAGTGGCTAAGCTGCAGGGCTCAGATGACCCTTCCCTAGTCCTTAGGGACCTAAACACTCCGCTCTAGGAAAGCCCAGAGATAGGCGTAAACACTGCGTCAGAGCAGCCTGGACACAGGAGGTTTCTTTTTTCTCTTCCTGATTTTTGTTTCTGACCTTCCTTGTAGGTGTCCTTCAACTTCTTGTTGTTTTGGCATCGTTTTCCACATCTCATTAAGTACAGTTTTCTTCCTGGGCCACAACGCATTCATCTGCCAAGGATTACACCCTGAGTAATAGTTCCCTCAACCTTTTACGGCATTTTCCTTTTGCTGTACATCTGTAGCTCTAGCGACAACATTCTCCGTGTGTGTGTGTATGAGTGAGTGAGTGAGTGAGTGAGTGAGGGTAAAACACCCTTTGTTCGTTAGATTGTTCATTCTCATCTGTAGCAGATAATGGTGCCCTGCCTTTTGTCAGCGGTAGTGGAGTTTTAGAGAAATGGATGATTTGAGAGATCTTATGGAGATCTGACCCACAGGCCATGATAGTTGGCTGTCCCCACCATTTGCTGCCATCAGGAGGTGACAGAGAAGTGAATTTGAGAGAAAAAGCCATGTATTCCATTGTAGCTATGCTGGAATTTTCTGTGTCTGGACATCTCATGGAGAGATACTGTGTAGGCACTTGGATAATAGGTTTAAAGCTCTGGCGCAGTACCTGGGTTTGAGTTATGCATTTGGAACTACTCATCGAGAAAGAGGAGGAGAAAGGAAGATGGTCAGGACAGAACATTAACCCCGAAGGGACAGGCAGACAGCAGTGCTTGGGCACACAGAGAAAGGGCAGCCAGGAACCAGGGTGGTAGTGGCCAAGGAGAGGTACTTGACAAAAGCCTGGCTTGTAAAATTTTCATTCATTCATTCATTCATTCATTCATTCATTCACGTGACAGATATTACCTGTGCACTCCCGAGGCACTGTGCTGGGTGCTGAGGGGAAGAGCAGTGAACAAGGCAAGCTGACAGTCTTTGGTCTTTGGGAATTTAGCATCTAGTGGACAAGATGGACATTAATCACATTCCATTGGTGCAGAATGTGAAGTACTGAGCACAGATCTGGAGGCTAGGACAGCACCTGCCCTCCTCTGGCTGTCTTTACCGTTCTTGCCTGGTCTATCCCAGAAGACACGACCAGGCCCCAGAACACAGTAGGAGTCAGTCAGGTGGAATGAGGGCGAGAGTGGAGATTTCCTAGCAGTGAGGGGAGCTGGCTTTCCGATATGCTGCAGCCCCAGGAACACTTCTCCATTCCCTCCCCATCTGTTTCCCTCTTTACCTGCCCACCTCCCAGCACATAAATGTCTCTTTTTTCCCATCTTAGAAAAGCCCTCTGTTTACCCCCACCACACATTACAGTATTTCCCACCACCTCCTTACAGCTAAACTCCTCACAAGAATTGCCCCTGACTGTAATCCCTTTCCTCCCACTGTCTCCAGAGGTCAGGCCTTTGACCTCCCCCCTCACTCACACTGTGCCCTTGCAAAGCTGTATCCGGTGAGGGAGGGCAGGCCAGGAGACCGCAACAAGGTGAGCAGGGGAGAGTGTGGGAGAGCTGAAGGTGGAGGGACAGGTAGAAGCAGGTCCTGAGGTGTCATGCTAAGGATTTTAAATTTTGTTTTAAGAATAAGGGGAAGAAAATGGAGTTTTTCAGCAAGAGTGTGGCATGATCATACCTCCAGATAGCAAGCTTCCTGGCTCCTGTGTAGATCCTGACCTTGAATGTGGAGAGACCAGTCAGGAGCATCTATAGACTCCAGACAGGGCCCACAGTGAGGGTTGTGCACTGGAGCAGACCATGGGTAACATTCATTCCATTCTAGGTTTAGTTCAGATCTGCTAATTAGATACATGATTTTGGATTTTTCCTTTACCCTTCGTAGGCCTCAGTTTCCTTAGCTATAAAATAATGGGACAGGAGCCATCCTCACATCAAGGTGGGCATGTTTTAAGCATGGCATGGGATAACATACGCAAAGCACCAAGCATATACTGGCAGATAGTAAATGCTATCAATTATTATTTCCCCCATGTCACAGTTAAGGAAACAGACTGCAGATGCCAAATAAGTGGTGAGTGGATTTGAATGCAGACCTCTGTCCCCGCAGCTCCGTTATATCCTCAGTCTGTACCAGGCTCTCTGCTGCCGTGGAAGGGGATGCCCAGCAAGCTTCGTGGGAGCCAAAGTCCATTTCTCCCCTAAGCCCGTGGGAAAAGACTTCAGTTCATTGTCAAGAGCAGGAGAAACCTGAACTGAAAATGATGTCCTGATCCCTAGCCCAGCCTGTTTCAAAGTCTTCATCCTGCTCCCAAAAGGGGGGAACATTCCAGGAGCCTGGGAGTGGGAGGCCCTCTGGACTTGCTTAGATGCTGGCAGCTTCATCCTGACCTGTAGTCTCAGGTTCACATAAGGAAAAAGGGAGCTGTCTGCTGCTTAGAAGCGAGGGGCCACCCCTGTGCCCCTGGGAAACACCATGCTTGACAGTGTTACCCCGACTGCGTCCTTCAACCTCAGAGCCTGGGGAAATGGTTGACATTCATCCTCCCTCCAGAGTAGAGAGGATGCAATGCCAATGGCACTTACAGCTGATGATGCCCTTTGACAATCAGTGGTCTTTGGGCTTCTAAGCATTTTGATCACATCTGGCTTGTATGGGGTGTATGTGCCCCCATACACTTTTTGGCATGGACTTAAAAGACATCAATGTGAAGCTAAGGGATACATGTAGTCCTGAGCTGGCATTTTGGCTCTGGAACCCTCCAGGAGCATTAACTCTATCAGACTGTCCTCACATGGTACGTTAAGAAGTGCAGAAAAATGCTACGTCCTGTAAAATTCAACTGTACAGGCCTTCTGCACCTCCATCGCCAGGGACAGTTACCTGTTCACTCACATGATTGTCATCACCACCCCCATAGCCAGCCGCTTCATTTGATTGTTCACTATGTTCCTTGCTGATGGGTTGAATGAGCAAGAATTACACACGACAGTCTGAATCTCTGATTTGTCACTGAGAATGGACATAGCCTATATATATCTCGTTTGTGTGTGTGTGTCTGTGTGTGTGTGTGTGTGTGTGTGTACACTTTTGTTGTTGTTGTGGGTTTTGTTTTGTTTTTTAAACAAAACTGAGCCCAAATTCCTGCCTGGTTTAACCAGCTGGTGCTGAGTAGTGGTTGCCCTCTTTAAATGGGAAAGAAGCTTTCCAGCTGGCAGAGTCCTCCCGTCTCCTTGTATGTATGTATGTTTTGTGTGTGTGTGTGTGTGTGTGTGTGTGTGTGTGTGTGTGTATTTCTTGCTTTACTCATTTAAGGTTCCTGCAAGGGCGTATACCAATTGCTTGTGAGAGTATAAATCAGTACAACTTAAATGAAGGAGAAATTGACAGTATCTGTCAAATTGCAAATGCACTTGTCCTTCAGCCAAGCAGTTTGCTTCTAGAAATTTATTTTCATACTCATGTATTTGCAAAGTGACGTAAGGACAAGGAGCATTATACACAATTAAGTTTTGTTTATAATAGAACAAGACTGGAAATAACTGTTCCCAGAATGAGAACTGGTCAAAAAAAGGACGTGGGTGGCAGACAATGGAATACTATGTAGCTATTAAAAAAAAAAAAAGAAAGAAAAGAAAAGAAAAGAAGGAACACTCTCTATGAACCCATAAGGAGAAATTCCAAGATATATTATTAAGTTAAAAGACAAGGCCTAGAACAATGGATATAGTATGCTACATTTATATTCAACAGGCTACAAGGAATTATGTGTGTTTATTTGCTAATATATGCATGAAACATCTCAGGAAGGATGCACCAAAAACCTCAACCATTGAAGGGGACCAGGTAGTTGAGTGTCAAGAGGAAGTCTAGTTTTTACATAATACTCTGTTGTATCTTTTGGGCTGTAAACCATGTCATGGTATCACCTATTTTAAAAAACAAATATTCTGTCTGAGCCCTGTAGACCTTTGCCTTTATGATGTAATGTATACCTACAATGAGAAATAAGGGTTTGTGTTTATCTCTGAATTTAGGAGTATGTTTTTCATTGGGTTGGGGAATTCTTTTGGCCTTTTTTAGTATTAAAAGGGTTTTAATAAGAGTTATCAAAGGTAGCCTGAGTCTTGAAGCTATTACTCTCAAGTTTTAAACATTTCCTCTATAAAGTTGCACAGACTTAGTTTCTGGCCTTAAATCATACCTATTTTCAGCTTCTCTGAAATCAAGAGTATCTTGTGCCATATCAATTAAAGTAAATGTAGTTTGAATTAAAGGTGTTAAGTATGAGTCTGAAAAGATTAATTCTTTATAAAAGGATGACCTTCAGTAGTTAGATCCAATTAGGCATTTTTCCAACTATATTTCATACTGATGAGACAAGTCTACTACTCACAATCAATCACTGTGATCTTTTCAAAGGCAAGTATTTTAGGTTCAGAGCCATAAAAGAATGACTTGACTAGGCCACCACCATTACTTCAGCCATAGTTGATGTAGGTAGAGACTATGGGTGTTGGATATTACTTCTGTGGTATTAATATTTAAAGAATCAGGATGTGCATGAAGATATTCTGGGTACAGGTCTTATACCTCTCTTCTCATAGCCTTCGTAGGACAAGCTAATTTAGACAAGACTGACCAAAAGAAAGGAAAGGAACAATGACACAAATTAGCACCAAATCAAATTCCTTTTCTTTTTTTTTTTTCTCCTTCTGTCATTTCATTATTAAATACACTATAAATACTTGCTTTCCTAATGATCATTTTTCCCCTTATTGGACTGTTTTAGTTCTACTTCAGCCTTTGTTAATATACAGCACATAAAACCAAGGCTATTAAATAAATGAGTGCTTGCTGATCTTTTTATGGTAATGTGCAGAACCTTGGGGAATATTGTATTTTTCTCAAAAGTGAAAAGAAATCCACTTTTCTATACTTGTATTAGGTATTTCCAGTGTAAAACTGTTGGTTCTCACTCTGCCACTAAATTTGTAAACTTGGAAAGGCCTTTGAATGTGTTCATCTAAAAAATGGAAAACAAGTAATACCTACTTTGCATATTTCAAGGGTTGATTGCTGGAAGAAAATGAAATGAGATTTGATTTATAATATTTGATATCCCTGTTTTTCAAAGTGTGCTCCTATGGCCCTGGGGGTCCCTAGGTCCCTTCTAGGGAGCCCATGAGGTCAAAACTATTTTTATAATAACACTAAGAAATTATGTGCCTTTTTCACTTTCTTTATTGCAACACGTAGATTGGAATTTTCCAGTGGCTGGCAACCTGATATGTGATATTGCAACAAACTTAACACAGAAGCAAAAATAAGAATCCATCTATCTTAAGCCAGACATTATGGAAGTTTACAAAAAAAAAATAAGCAGTTGAAGAACTCCTGATACATATGAAAGCACCATGTAAAGATGTGGCGACACCAGCAGATCAGCGGTGCCACAGGCAAACAGCCCTTCCATCGCAGGCACTGATCGTTCATGGCCCCCTCCACCTCCAGGAGAGGGTCGCTCAGTCTGGGGTCTGAGCTGATTTCTGAACCATCTTCAGTTGTCTGTAATTTCATGTGTCAGTCATATGTCCCCCTTTTTAGAGAGAGTTTAGTCTTCAGTTTTCAAATTCTCAGAAGTTCCTAAATGAAGTACGGCTTTAAGAATTGCTATTATCCCCTAGTCCCATTCTGTCTCTGAGTGTACTGACAGAGTCAGGGTGGGGGGGGCGGAACACCTGGGAAAAGATACATAGTGGTTCAGTGCTTTTCTCTGTTCCCTGGGCTTGGGCTTCTCCTGAATTCTTGACCCTCCACTTCTCTGCTTGTGGAAAGGTGCAGACCGGGGCCAGCTTCTCTAGGCCCTGGGAGAAAGGCTTTCTCTAAGCAGGTACCATGCCTTTGTCATTTTTCTGGGCCTCCTGTATTGACTGTGGTAGAATGTCATGGGACCTAGAGAAACAAGGTCCAGCTATAGACCAAAAAGGGTCCACAGGCATGTGTCATTGTGATGTGGGCACCATTCATGGAGACCAGGAGATAGTACTCCAGAGTCCCAAACTGGAGTACTTAATAGGATTTGATCAGACTTTCCTGGCTCCAGGAGGAGGAGGTTTGGGATGGGTGTTCAGGCCAGCTCTTGTCTCTGGCTTGGACCCTTGGCAGCTTAGCGAGTAGTTGAGGGTTTGCAGAAATTACTATTTCGTGTTTCCTACTGCAGTTTCTTATGGTGTTTTTATTAACTTTAATTGTAGCATCTGTTGAGTTACTCATAACATTTTAGTGTTCTTATGAGAATTTAAAACCATTCTAACTATAGTTCACTGCCCCATATCCTCTTTTGAAATTAATATAAATGGAAAACTCCTATCTTAGGTATTTACTTGTTCCATATTTCCCTAGTGTCAAGTTTTTGGATTGCATATACATATATATGTATTACAGTTTTATGTAAGCATTTGATATTTATTTGTTAAAGTTTATTTGGGGTTTCTGGGTGACTCAGTCAGTTGAGTATCCAACTGTTGATTTCTGCTCATGTCATGATCTTGTGGTTTGTGGGTTCAAGCCTCACACTGAGAGTGCAGAGGCTACTTGGGATTCTCTCTCTCCCCCCACCCCGTCTCCCCATCTCCCCCTCTCTCTCCTTCCTCCTTTCTGTCTGTCTGTCTCTCCATCTCTCTGTCTCTGCCTCTCCTGCACACTTTTTCTCAAAATAAATAAACTTTAAAAAAACTTTATATATTCAATGGATAATTAAACAACATTCAGGGGTCCCCTCTATGTAGTAAAATTTTTAATCCCAAAATACACATCTCTTTCTGGGCATTTTGCTGCGTAATTTAATGCATAGTATTGTCATTGTCATAAACCTTACCATTGAGACTGTTTTTCCTGTTTCATTCACTTTTTTTAACGTGTTCTTAAGCATTTATTTATTTTTGAGAGAGAGAGAGATGATGAGCCAGGGAGGGCAGAGAGGGAGATAGGATCTCAAGCAGCTCCACGCTGACTGCAGAGAGACCAACATGGAGCTTGAATTCACACCCCGTGGGATTATGACCTAAGCTGAAGTTGGACACTTAACCAACTGAGCCACCCAGGCGCCCCTGTTTGTTTCACTTTTTTACATAATTTGATAAAATACTGTTTTCAGGAAAAATATAAAAAGTGTATTGAATATTATTTATTCCAGATTCAAATCTTCTGAAAGTTTTAATTATGGAATTATATTTAAATTTATTGGTTTAGTGTAGATTTTATAAAATAACATTTTATTTTTGGAATTTTGTGAAATAAAAATGTTTATATGATATAATTCAATTAAATATCTCCATTTATTATTGTCATAACTATCTCTCCCATTTGAGGAAGTATCCAGAGATAACCCAAAACTGTAAAATCCTATCTACCTGTTAGTAGCATCTTGTAAAAATTGGAATACAGTTAGTTTGATGAAACTATACTTCACTGGATTTTAATGTGCTACATGTTATATATTTCAGAAACTCCAGAAAGGAACTTAATGACATCCGATTTGAGTTTACTCCAGGAAGAGGTAAGTTTTAATTGAAATTATTACTTTATTGCTGCAAAGAGCCTTTAAGAAATTGATCACACATATGTGGTTATAATTTGCAATTTGAAAATGCTTTCTTTACAAACGAAGAAAGGAGGATGGAGGGAATGGGGGAGGGAAGGAAGGAAGGATTTACAATCATTGTGGGGAATCCAAACCGAACCCCTCTGACTACATGAGTTCCTGTCACCGGCTGCATGGTTTATACACACATACAAATTCACTGTGTTAGCTGAACCATGAGAACAAGTAGTGGCGTGGGGTTGCAGGGCCTAAAGGACACCATGATGAGTGTAGTGAGTAGCAGAGAGCAGTCCCAGTGAGAGGTGAGCTACAAACAAGGTGTCACCCAAAAAAGGGATCTGCTTTGCCCCTCTGCTCTCAGTTCCTATTATATGCAGCCTGTGTGGAGGAATGTCTGTGGTCTCTATTGGTCCAGCTTGGTAGGAACATTGCCATTTTTGCCTCTAAATACAGTTTTACTATTTTTAAATAGTCAGTAAGCCGGCTTAAAAGGTAGACTGGTTGCTCTCTCAGTTCCTGGATGCCTGGAGTTCCTAGACCCGTGTCTCATTTCTTGGGATCTTTAGCACTTGACAAGTGCCTGCTATGCAGGAGAATCTCTAGTAGTTTTGGTTAATTAATGGATAAATAACATATACAAACAGGCTTTTGAGGACCACAAGATTAGTTTTTAAGCAAAAATTGCTGTTTCCTGTCTTTAGTTTATAACCAGAACAACCCAAAGAGGTGAAAATCAGATGCTGATGCTGAGAGTGTGACTGTTCTTCCTGACGGTTTCAGATTTTTAAGTATATGAAAGCAGCCTTGATGTCTATATTGAAAACCTCCTAAAATACATGCTATTTTATTATTAAAATAAAATACATTAGGCTCATACATTTGAATATACTAATAGATATAAGCTAACAACACTGTGTAATTATTTTATGTATTAGAGCTCCATGTACATTTTGATTTGATTAAATAAATTTGATTTGCTAGAATTTTGAAAATCTGAAACTTTTTAGCATATTATCTGGTTAGTCACGTAGCTGCTTTGATCTCCCTATTAGAACCTGTAAGAAGACACAAACTCAGATGTGTACAGGAGCCAGAGCAGGTGGTAGAATGGGGATTTGGGGACTTCAGGAAACGAGGCAGTTCTGTCTGTTCACGTTCAGCTTTAAAAAAAAAAAAAAAAAAAAAAAAAACTGCTGGCCAAACAAAATATGTTCCTAAGCCATATGTAGCCATGGACACACTGACCCTGACCTCTAGTCTCCTTTCAGCCTAAAAATTTAATGATTCCCACTATATTTCAATTAAACTAACATATGAAGTACCTTTTACAAAATATATGCAAAAAAAAAAAGGCCTAAACAAATTTGCTAATTGATCCTTCTTCTGGGAACATCCATCTTTGACAGTTTAGAGTCAGTCTATGAAATTGTACAGCCACAGTCACTGTTATCCAAAAGCTCTCTACTTTGCCTCATAATATATATTGACCAGCCAGTACTGTGACAAAATCTAGTAATTCTATAATAAATATTTCAAGTACAGTAAGTAAATGAACAGATTCTTATTTAAAGGTTGTTTTTATTCATCCAATTATCTAAAATTTACAGTGGCAGTAAAATGAGTTTTTAACTTCAAGAGATAGCAAAGAAATGAATGTCTCAATTGAGGCTTTGGGGAGAGAAGATCGCCCTATCAGCATTACCAGTCCTCTGTGCTGGCTTAAGCAGCTTCGTTTGCCACACTGTAGGTTAAGGGTTTGCTTTTGTTTACCAGATAGAAAAGTTAGTTTTGGTTTCCTGATGATAGCCGGCTTTCCCAGGGCAGTGAGCACAGACCATCAGTAATGAGAACACCGTGGACCTGTCGCCGTACCTCTGTGATTACTGCTGTCTGCATTTTGGATGGTGTCTACACTACAGCTGTGCATGCATGTGTACATGTGTACATACATATATGCATACATCTGTGCTGTATGTATATGATGTATAATATAGCATAGAATGTATGACAGACATACCCAGCAGTCTGTCTTCATTTGAGAGTGAGCCCTCTGCATTTATTAGTTTACTGTATACTCCGGAAACGAGCATATATAATTATTTATGATTATTTAACCTATTTGTATACTAGGAATGTTTAAGCAGCTTAAAGAAGAATAACTCACCAATTACCTTCAAGTTCCTGTTCCTGACTTTACTGATATATTACTTACATGTCTACAAGATAACTGCTCAATGGCACACAAGCATGGAATGTTTCTATTTTGGATCAAAATGGCCAGCATGACCCTTGTGCTATTTTAATGTGACTCATCTGCTATTCAGGAGTCCTGAAAATAGTAGGAGATGCTGTAAACTTGAATCATTTGAGAATGTCATTTGCTTTTGTACCATTTTAGTGCTAGTCCACAGTGTGGATTTGCTTGATTATTATCATGTTCAACTACATTCTGCGATCGTAGATTCTTGGATCTTACTTTTACTTTAGAGGTGGTAGTAACACATCCAGATGCTTTAACAGATGATCAGTCGGTGGGAATGTAATCCCTGCCTCTGTAGGCACTTTCATTCAATACACTTTTTGTAGGGAAGTTTCCAGTGGCATCCAGGAGGATGAGATGATGCAGCTGAGGGTTGGCTTCACAAAGCTAATTCACATGCAGAGTAGAACCTCTCATTATTCCATCCCATGCCATGGGATCATTTTATCCCTGAGAGAATTTTATGAGATGCTTTTTGTACTTCTAATAATAAGGACAGCCCCGACATTAGCCCCTCTGATATGGAATCTCATAATTTAGTAAGATTCCTTTGTTTTTCTTTTCCATTTCCCTCCTGTTATTCCATGTCACTCATTGTAGAGTGGAATGAGTAAAATGATGGAATGCCACATTTTCTCTGGATGTTCAAAGAGTATCCATGGGCTCTCAAATTTTTCACTGGAGATCTGGGAAATTGGGTCATGCATGAAAGGGAGAAGGAAAGTGCACTAGAGCGTGGGATACATTTCAGATAATCTTTGGCTGCTCATCATCATCACCATTACCTTTTATTGAGTAATTACTATGTGTCACACACTGGGCTAAGAGCATTAAAGCCCACAAATGTGAAAGATAATTTTACCTTCAGGAACACGTTCATGTGAGCCTACAAGCGCGCGCGCGCGCACACACACACACCCACCCACCCACCCACATTACTATGTGTCACACACTGGGCTAAGAGCATTAAAGCCCACAAATGTGAAAGATAATTTTACCTTCAGGAACACGTTCATGTGAGCCTACAAGCGCGCGCGCGCGCACACACACACACCCACCCACCCACCCACCCACCCCAAGGGCAGCCTCAGGCATGGCAAACTGCAGTTCAGTTTCAATGCTTGTTTGATTCAGCAGCAGTACTTTGAGGTGGTCCCTGACTCTGGAAGACACTTAAGTCAAACTTTCATTTAGGTTATTACCAGCTACCAAGCCAGTTTCTTCTTCTCCAGCTACAGTTCTGGATGCTTATGATAATGTCAGAAGGCCATGGGGACCATGTCATCTCCCTTGTAAAGACATAGAGGTTCATAATGGTTCTTTTGAGCACACTGCCATTTATCAATTCCCCTTTACGAAGTCTTTAAACAGACTTCTCCCTATTACCGTGTTCATTCGTAGCCTTTCAATTAAGTAATTTTGGTTATATTCACTTGATACAGGCTGTCCCATCTTTATGAGATTCCTAACTCTTGTCACTTATCACTGAGACTACATTCTTTTATTCAACCACATTTTCTAAGAGAATGAATCTGTTGCTATCAAATGATCAATGTCATGTTAAAGGAGTTTCTTAATAGCATAAATTTAAATAGCTCATGTTAATATTCCAACAAGCTCAAAGGCTGTTTGTATCAAATATAAGGTTGTGTCAAGTGCTACCTGTTCAACTTTTGCCATAAATTCTGACTCAGTCACCACTAATGACAGAAAAGGATTGATAATGGCTGGAATTAACCTTAGCAAGAAAGAAAAGCAGTGTCATTGGGACCAGCATTGAACTAACTTATAGAGATATATTTGATGATTAATTCAGACAGTAGCCAAAGGGCAAATGTTTTTTGGTTCACTAAAGATGAAATAATTTGTGTATAACCTCTGTTGAATAAATACAAAGGTATAAATTATATATGGCAAAATATATTTCACATAGCTTCTGATTTTTCCTTCTGATAGAATCTGAATTGTTGAATTAAACACACATAGGGTGATTTTTGTAAATGAAAAATATATGTCTTTTACATTGTGCTGGGTTGTTGGTTTTTATTTTGTGGTTACTAATACATGTTCATTTCACGTTTGGACAGATACAGCAGATGGCGTATCTCAGGAGCTCTTCTCGGCTGGCTTGGTTGATGGTCATGACGTAGTTATAGGTAAGTCATTTCTTAGTATACAGTATCTTTTTGTTGATCTATCAAATGGAACTGCATTTAGAAACAAAATTTTCATAAAGGAATAATTTACTGTGGATTTTTGAAAATTTCATCTTGAATTCTTATCTTTTATGTGGAAGAACTAGAACTATATATGACTCCTATTTCATTTTTTTAAAAAAAGCTCTTAGTGTAATTCTGTCCCATTTAATAAGAACCTCGCTTATTGGAAATATAATGAAGAGCCTAGAAGACCCAAAAGTCCACAACATAGCAAAAATAAGATGCTGTAAATTCCATGTACCAAAGTACAGGAACCTCTAAGGTCCTCTGTCAGAGTTTTCTCTATTCTTTCTTTGGGCTCAGTTCTAATGAACTTAGATATTAGCTTTCCCAGCCACTAGCAAGATTAATCACAAAGTCTTAAGGTTGGATGGGATTTAAGAGCTCATTCATGGAAGTTCTTTCATTGTGTGAAGAAGGACACGAACTCCTAAAGGGATTCTGTGTGTTGTCCGGAGCCATGCAGCTCGGTTGGGACAGAGGCACTTCTCTTTGGGCACATGGCTCTTTCTATTGCTTTGAGAATAAACAGATAGCTGCTTGGAGATGGGGTCCCTGCTAGATGGAGGCTTGCTTTCAGGAGCAGGAGATGACTGGAGGCCTCCCTGAAGAGAGTGGAGAGAGGGGCAGGAATGCTATAAGGAACAGATGCCGTCATCTGAGAAAAAGTGTAGCCTGCAGGGTGAGGATGAGAAGTTCCCGCTCCTTAGATAATCATGTTTGTGAAGATTTTATAATGTAGTCCATTGCTGGTTATTCATATTGACAACCCTAAGTAATCAAGATTAGTTAACATTGTATTAATGTTAACTATGGCATTAATTAATTATATTGTTAATAATTATAACAACATTAGGGTAGTGTGTTTTATGATAAAAATTTCTTCAAAAATAACCAAATTAAAAATGATGCTTAAAATGACTTTGAGTCACGTAAATGATGTGTTTTAACTTAAAAAAAATATCACTTGCTCAAAATAAATCCTTTCCTCAGTAATGTTGGAGTTTGTACCTGAGGGAGCTTGAGGTCAATACGCTCACCCATCAGGGTTACCTGTTCCTATAAACTATGATGTAGGTCATTATACAAGTGAATTATTTTAGAGAGTAACTGAGGTTTTAGTGGCAGATGAGGATTCTGAGTGAAGAGTCAGTATCTAATATGTTATTTTTTTTAATGCTTATTTTGAGAGAGAAAGAGAGTACAAGTGTGGGAGGAACAGAGAGAGGAGGAAAGAGAGAGAATTCCAAGCAGGCTCCGTGCTCTCAGCACAGAACCCAACATGGGACTCAATCCTTCAAACCATACTGTGAAATTATGACCGGAGCCAAAATCAAGAGTTGACTCTTAACTGACTGAGCCACCGAGGCGCCCCTCTAATATGTTATTGACATACAGTCAATATGTCATAAATGTGAAGATACCTGTATAATTACATGTAATTAAGCTCTTTTTCCTGCCAACTGTATATGACTTCCCAAGGAAACCCTGATTCCTCTGCCAAGTGATGTGTATATAAAACGAGAGAGATGTATTTTAAAGCAAAGTGACATACACACATGTACTTAGGTATGTGTGTGTTTCCTGACATATTCTGTCTCTCACACTTTGCTTTAAAAATCTTGGGAGGTATCACAGCTGGCTGAGTTCTTACCAGAATGTTCTGATCAAATGTGAGAGGGAGCTTGAGCTATGAGGTGAGTTCAGCTTTGGTGTCTACTGTAAATTCCATCTCAGAATTGTCTATGTTAACAGTTTCTTGATAAAGGTAGGTAACTCTTTATTCTCATTAGAAAAAGTGAGTATACACCTTTGTTTCCTGGTTGTCCTGAGAAAGAGAAAAGTTGATGGCTTGATCAAGAACTATGGTCCATACACTAAACAGCTTGAATTAAAAATTAATAAATAAATATAATAATCTTGAACTTATTTTACATACCTACAAAGCCTGTTATTGGGCAAGAAGTTAAGAATGAAAATCATTTGATTTGAGTTGATCCTGGCAGGTGGTAAGGAACATGGAGAATAGAAGAGATTCATGGAAAGATACATCTTTTTTGTAAGCATGGGCTTGCTTCATGGCTTCAGTCAAATTTAGCATACTTCTTTCTTTGCCCCAGTCTCAGCTGAATCTAAACTAAAAGGTTTGGGGTTGTTGAGTTCTGTAAAGGAGGAAATTAAGGCATAATTCCTGTACAACTTATTGTGCGTGTTTTAAATACAATATCAGATAGCTTTTATTTTCTCATACTTCACTTATTCTGTCAAATATTTTTATTTTGCGTTTTTTCCCCTCTCCTGGGAGCTAAAGTATAGGGTGTTGGAATAAGGCCACGCATATGCAGTTCTCCTTACCTAATAGCACTAAAAATTAGCCTTACAGTTTTGCATAATGCCTTACAGTGTTTGTGTATTTTATTTGATTAGCTCATCAATTAAAGTGGAAAGGACAGGTTGTTTTAAATCAGTAATTAATGGGTGAAAAGGGGAGGTCAAAAGAAGTTTCTGGGATGTTGTAACTTGTCATGATCTTTGAACATGGTGTTAGGACTCTAAGCCCAAAGCCTAACCCTAACCCTGACCCTCTGTGTACAATCAATCCGATGTCTTCAGCCTTGAAAAGTAGATCCAGATCATTTTAAATGATGGTTTTTGTTTCTCCTGGAAAAATGAAAAGCATATCCTTGTTTTTCATACATCAGTAGATGCATTGTATTTTAATTGCAGACTCTTTGATAACAGATAAAGTGTGTTTACTTTTGTCTTCCTCAAACCTGTCCCAGCAATTCTCGGCTCCCCCCTTTATGATCTGCTTCCCTCTTTACGTTTGTATTTATCCCATCTTACAGAAAGCCCTCTTTACCACCCTCCCCCATTATAGCTATTTCTCTCCACCCATCCCCCTTCCAGCCAAACTCCTCAAAAGAATTGCCCTTGACTGTAACCATTTTCCTTCCACTGTCTACTGAGCCCACTGTGGTCAGGCCTTTGACCTCCCCTCTCCACTCAGGATGTGCCTTTGCAAAACTGGGAAAGGCGCTTACCTGGCGGGTGATGTGTCAAAGCAGAGGTGGGTGTGGCTGGAGCTGAGTGAGCCAGAGCGATGGAGGAAGGATCTGTGGTCTGTGAATGATGGCTTGTGGCTTGACACGTTCCTGGTTCCTCAGCCCAGTGGTTCATTATCAGTCCCCTCGCTACGTGGCACATCAGGAGCCCTGGGCAGAGCAGACAGTGCCTTTTACCGTGATAACTTTTTTCATTTGGTTTTTAAGAGTTCATTCTTGGCTCTCCCACCTTATTGGTGTTTTCTTCTCAAGACTTCTTCGTTGGTTGCTCCCCATCTCTCTGACCTGTGAATATTGACATGCTCAAGGCCCCTTTGCTGGACGTCCTCTCTTTTCTATAATAATCACTCCCTTGGTAATCTCCCCTAGATTCATGGTGCTAATGTTTTCATTCTCTAATTCCCAAAAGGCGTTCCTCCAGCCCAGACCTCTCCTTTGAATTCCAGACTCCGGTCCAGTATCTTGGCATGAAAGGCTGGTAGGATCCCAGGTTTAATTAACATCTCCAGAATCCAGCCCCTGCTGTGTCCTCCCAACCTGCCCCTCCCCCAGCCCTGCTCCCTGGGTTGATGTCAGCTCTGTTCCAGTGTTCCAGCTGAAAGCCTGCATTGTCCTTGACTTTCCTTTCTCTCATACCTGGCGTCCGGTTTACCAGAATGTACTGGCCACTCTTCCCATCTTGCCTCCCATCCAGTTTCAAGCCCTTCTCGTATTGAATGACTACATTCGTCTCCTTGCTGGTCCCGTTTCTGTCTTTGCCTCCGTTCAGCCTGTTCCCTTCGCAGCAGCCAGAGACATCCATGGAGAGTAAGCCAGATACAAAAAGCCACATGTAGTGTGATTCTGTTTATATGAAATGACCAGAATCTGCAAATCCGTAAATTCAGAAAGTAGATTAGTGGTTTCCAGGGCCTGAGGGGGACAGTGGTGGCAAGGGGGCCGGGGAAGGAGAGTAACGGCTAATGGGCCTGGGGGTTCTTTTTGGGGTGATGAAGTTGTTCTGGAATTAGAGGTGGCAATGGCTGCACAACCTTCTGACTATACTAAAACCCACTGATTGTACACTTTAAAAGGGTGAATTTTATGATATGTGACTTATATCTCAGTAAAAAAAAAAAAAAAAATAGTAAGCCAGATCACATTAATGCTTGAAATAAAACTCTGTAGTGGCTTTCCATCCCACCTCTCAGTGGCTTACAGTCTCCTACATGATCCGTCCCTGTCAACTTCTCAGACTTTATCCCTCACTTCTACTCTCTCCGTTGCTCATTCCACCTCAGCCATATTGGCTTTTTTACTTGCCATTCCTTCTTCAAGGATATTCCTTCCCTAGGATACCTGTCTACCTCCTAGAGCTTAAATACTGCCTCTTAAAGGGGCCTTCCTTAACCTGCCTACTTAAAATTGCACCCCATCCCCGATCCCCCTTCCTCATTTATTTAAAAAAAAATTTTTAAGTTTATTTATTTACTTTTGAGAGGGAGACAGAGTGTGAGGAGGGGAGGGACAGAAAGAGAGGGAGTGAGAAAATCCCAAGCAGGCTCTGTGCTGATGCACAGAGCCCAACACAGGGCTCAAACTCACAAACCATGAGATCATAATCTGAGCAAAAATCAAGAGTTGGACACTCGACCGACTGAGCCACCCAGGTGCCCCCGCCTCCTCATTTAATCATTTTACCAAGTCTCTCTCTTAACAGGCTATCTGCTTCATTTATTTATTTAGTTAACTACATAGGATTTTCCCTGGAGCATAAGTTCCTTAAAGGCCAGGATTTTTATCTGTTTTCTTAACTGTTCTGCTCCCACTGTCCCCAACTTTGTACTTCATATAATTGACACTCTGTGAACACTTGTTAGAGATAAATACCATTTTTAAATGCACAGGTACCTCGTTTACTTTGGAAACAAAGGGTATTTGGATCCCAGGTTTTTAAGAATACTTTTGAGAGTGCAGAATTCAACTAGCATTATATAAATATGAAATGTGTTCAACTTGACAATTCTACAGAGAAAAAGTCCAGTTCAGCTTACAGCATTGGCATCTAGAGGTTTGAATGCTTTCTTAGTATGTATTTTTCCATCTTCCATTGTATAAAGCAGCTACCATTTAAATAGGTTAAAAATCTTCCTCCCCCACACCCCCCTCCCCACCCCATCGTAGTTTTCTCTTGAATTAGAGTATATGCTTAGGGCAACATTAAAAAAAAAAAAAAAAAAAAGCTGAAAGAAGTGATAGTATATACTATGGAGCAGTGAATGTTACTACTTTTATTATAATGTAGCAAACATACGTTACAAGTCTTCAGCACCTGGCTTCAGGGTAATCTACCTTTAGTGTGGGGACCTTTACAAACCACAGTTTGGATTGAAGAAGGAAAGATGTAGTGACATGGAGTGATGGCTTTTGTGCAGAAGCAGAGCAGTGCAGAGATTAAGTGCATTGTTTGTGGCTGAAATCATAAACCTGCTTTAGTTGTGCTTAAAGGCAGCACTACCTTAGGCAAGAAATAGGAGACATTTTTAGGCCCTGTGTTAAGTGGAAAGTGATAGGATTAACAAGGCCTCCTGGGGGAGTGTTGGTTAAAAAAAAGGTTAACTTTGTAAAATGCAAAGTTGGTGATACACATGTATAAATTTGCTTATCTTGCCCAGCTAGGATGGCTGACAAATCGAGACCAGTTCTGAGTCCCCATTTCAGTTGTTTCTAAGAGAGATCCCAAGGATCACTGATACAGTGAAGCAGCAGAGAAACTTGTTCTTTTGCCTCCTCCTTAAAAACCAGCTGATTAGAAGTTTTCTCTGCAGGGGCACTGGGTGGCTTTAGTCCTTTAAGCATCTGGCTACAGCTCAGGTCATGATTTAACAGTTTGTGAGTCCGAGCCCTGCATTGGGCTCTGTGCTGACAGCTAGCTCAGAGTCTGGAGCCTGTCTTCAGATTCTGTCTCTCCCTCTCTCTCTGTCCCGACCCCACCCCCACCCACCCCCACTTATGCTATCTCTCTCTCGCTCTGTTTCAAAAATAAATAAAACATAAAAAATTTAAAAGAAAAGTTTTCTCTGTAACAGCAGCAGAAGGGAGGGAAAAATATAAAACCCAGCTCATGTTTAAGAAACAACAAAAGTTCTAAATTTTGTTCAGGCCTTGTGATCCGTGATATTTTTGAGTCTCTTTTGAATGGGTGTTAGAGCCTCAGCAGTAGAAGGGACAGAGATGGGTGCTAACCTAGCCGCTTGTCTGTCCTGCTCAGCAGCTCCTGCAAGGGTCCCATCCAGAGGCCCAATTCCACAGTGAGTGAACTTGGGGAGAGGCAGCTGCCTTCGAAGTGCCTGCTGACTTCCTTGCTGGGTGTTTATACCATCTCCTGGCTTTTAAGAACATATGTGTATATATTTTTTCCTGTAAGTGGAGTTTAGAACCAGATGTTAGAATCTGTGTTTCCTGAGAAGGGAGCTGTGTTTCTGCATTCATTTATACGATTTCCCCTTGGCAGATCTTGAGCCTAGCTGACTAGTTCTGACTGCACTGGAAGCTGATATTAGCTATATCTATTCCTCAAAGCGCTTTTAGTGGACTTTCGGACATATGCTCATGGCCCTGGAGTGCTCTTTTCCTGCACACGAGAATCCTGTTCAAAATCTGTCTGCCCTTCAAGATGCACCATAAATGCCATCTCCATGCAGGCTTCTCTGTTGCTTGCCCACTCCATAACAGATTCAGGCGGACACCTCTTCCTCATTGTGAATTTCAGAGAACTGCATGTTATGTTTAGGAGCATATGGCTTTCATCCTGCTCTACTTTGTGGCGCCAGCCTTCTCTTTGTCTGGAGGTGAAGAGTGCTTTTAGGGCAAGGCCTCTCTTCTGTTTTACTGAATCTCTACCATTCTTGCAACACACTTACTAAATATGCCTGTGAATAAACGCATACATTGAATCTCATTTAGCAAACTTAATGCTAGAATAGTCCATGGATGGATAATTTATATATGTTGTTGTACCTTCTCAAGACTGGAGTAATTCACCATAATTGATGTTTTCCTACCTTTCTGCCCCCTTCACCTTTTTCCCCTTCCATAAGAATAGACTTCTCACATGTCTTTAGTGTCTTGGTTTGTGGGAAGGAAATATGGTTGGTCTAGAAAGCTCTTTCTTCTTGTACTTATTGAAGCTCCAGTGTTTGTCTCAAAGCATGGACCCTGTAATGCCTGTATCACTCTTGTCTTGGGTGCTTATGGAGAATGCACACTTCTGGATTCCAGCCTAGAGACATGGAATATGGAGCCTTGGCCTTATGAGTGTAGAAATTCACTTTAATTAATTGATTTTTGAGAGAGAGAGCATGTGGGGGAGGAGCACAGGGACAGGGAGAGAGAGAATCTTAAGCAGGCTGCACGCTCAGCACAGAGCTGGATGTGGGGCTCAGTCTCAAAATGGTGAGATCATGACCCAAGCCAAAATCAAGAGTCGGACACTTAACCGACTGAGCCACCCAGGTGCCCCCAAATTTGCATTTTTAACAAGCATCCCAGGTGATTCTTATACACCGTAGGCTCTCGTGGCCACTGCTTTGGTTTCTGCTTGCAGTGACCTTTGGTAAGTTGTTTTAGCTTATTGTATCGTCTATATCTTTCCCAGTCTCACTGGAAGTGAGATGGACTGTTGCTTTTTTTTTCTTTTTTTGCCTTATTTGATTCTCCTTTTTAAGAGTCTGTTTTAAAACTGTACCAGTTAACTTTTTAAAATTGGAGTGTGTATAAATGGTAGAGATGTGTGAAGAAGTTTCATGGGTATAAATTTTTACCTTAATGAGTCAGTACAATTTTTATGAAAATTGCTGCTGTTCAGGATGCGGTAGATCCCCCGGTGGCCTTCAGCTTTTATATTTCTAGATAACAGCAAGGTATCTTGAGTCTCCAAAGTATGTAAGCAACAGAACCTTGCTCATTCATGAGCGTATGGTTGGGTGTGTGAAGTGCCTTGTTCCCTCATCTATTGCCAGGAATATTTCAGTCTGTTGTGAGTGACCTGGGATTTATTGAGCATCCCTATGCTTTTATAACGAAAGTCTTGGGAAAGAGTGAGCATATTCTCTTATATTCAGTTTGGTGATTATGCTGCAATGTTTACTGGTGCTGAATTTCAGTAAAGGAAAACTTCCATTAAAAAATATTGTCTCTGTGATACAACTGGACTATGATTTTAAAGCGGTGACAGATAATAAAAAAGAAGAAAACTCCTTAAGCCCTTTCTGGGTTTTAGACAGGGTTGGGGTTAGTTGAATGATGTCAATAAATACAGCTGAGTGATTCCTGATTAAAAGTTGTCTGTATGTTAAGTTTAATAGTCTAAGGAATTAAGGACTGTAGGTGGCTTGGGAGAACTATACTGATTGCTTTCCTTACATATACTTACCAGAAATAAATGCTGAGTGGTTTAATATGACACATAGGGTTATCATTTTCAAAAATATGTCACTACAGATTTGATTGTAGATCATTGCTCTTGGCTTCCCAAGTATCTGTTTTTTTCTATTTTAAAATATCTTTAGGGGCACCTGGATGGCTGAGTCCGTTAAGCATCCGACTTTGGCTCAGGTCATGATCTCATAGTTTGTGAGTTGAAGCCCCATTGTGGGACTCTGTGCTGACAGCTCAGAGCCTGGAGCCTGCTTCGGATTCTGTGTCTTCCTCTCCGCCTCTCCCCTACTCACGCCCTCTCTCTTTCTCCTCTCTCTCTCTCTCAAATGAATAAACTTCAAAAAAGAATTAAGCAATTTAAAAAATCTTTATTAAGGTATCATTCCCACTATAGGAAAATTTATTTTAACATGAAAAAAGTTGGGTACAAAACTAGGATTTTAAAGTATTTACAAGAGGGGCGCCTGGGTGGCTTAGTCGGTTAAGCGTCCGACTTTCGCTTAGGTCATGATCTTGCAGTTCGTGGGTTCGAGCCCCGCGTCGGGCTCTGTGCTGACTGCCAGCTCAGAGCCTGGAGCCTGTTTCAGAATATGAAACACACTCTCTCTCTGACCCTCCCCTGCTCACGCTGTCTCTCTCTCTCTCTCTCTCTCCTAGAAATAAATAAAACATTAAAAAAAAAAATTAAAAAAAAAAATAAAGTAGTTAACAAGTGTTAAGCTGGACTATCTAATATAAAAGTACCATGTATTCAGAAGAATGACTACCATTTCTAGCTGAATTCAAATACTCAGGAATTGAGCTCTTTGGAAAGGGCTAAAAGCATTGCTGATTAAATATGGAAAGAGCTGTTCGCTCTTTGCAGTGCTGGGAACAGGTCTGTATAAATGTGCAGCGCACATAGAAATACACACTCAACATTAATTTAGTCACAAACCTAAGTTAATATATTTTTAAGTTTATTTTATTACAACAGAAAGACAGACTGAAGTAAAACAATTCTTATTTTAACAGAGTATAGTTTTTATAATCTGATGACCATCCTCCCCTTGACCCCCAAATTTAAGGAAATTAAACAGAAGGAACGTTTTGTTAGGAAACCAAGTCAAAAGCTGAAATAAGCTTACAACACCTGTGATGAAGTTCACTGTCAGTCCCAGTCACCCCCTCTGCTTATCTGACAATTCTAATGGGAAATGATATTATCCAGGTAAGGGTTGGCAGACTTACTGTTTATAAAGGCATTATGATTTAGGAGGGAGGGAGCAATTTAAAATTATCTTTCAAAATATGGGCAAATGTTATTTGCAGGAACTTGTAGAAAAGCATAAAATAACATGTAATTTCCCCCAAAGGTGTTCTCAGTTTCTTTATTACATGATTATGAATTAGTGCAGCAGTAAACCATACTATAAGCCCTAATTTTCTAATTAACTTTGTCCCTTTTTATTTAGTTAGGAGCTGTGGATCTTTTTTAAAACCACAGATAGAGACTCCAGTTAGGATCTGTACTTTATTTCACTTAAGTGAAACAAGAGCTTGCAAATGGATTAGGCCTAGATATTCAGTAAGTTAGCAGAGTCTTGCTTTTTTCAAATTACTTCAAATTGTCCTGTTTTAGTTTATGTTAATTTGTATTTTAACTCTAGAATCAGATATGCCTGAGGATTGCATTCAATCTAGCCAAACTTTCTGCCTATAAAATTACAATAAACTCCAAATTACCAGTCCCTACCTGTAGTGAGAATATCTTTCTGGTGAAAATAAAGTAGGTTTATTCTAGAGCAGGAAACCTAGTCTTTCTAATGGTATCCATTTGCTTTAACACTACCAGTTGTGTAGGATTTAAATTAAATGGCTCTTTTCCTGCACAGTCTATTCTATTAGTAGATTGATTTGTTT
Organism: Hyaena hyaena; assembly: GCF_003009895.1. Lineage (NCBI taxonomy): Eukaryota > Metazoa > Chordata > Mammalia > Carnivora > Hyaenidae > Hyaena > Hyaena hyaena. Next base: position 114,388 of record NW_024082484.1, read on the forward strand.
TTGCCTATACTTAGAGTGTGTGTGTGTGTGTGTGTGTGTGTGTGTGTGTGTATTTACCCACTTCAAAAATCTCTGGGCCAACATGAGTTCTAACTATTCCATCAATAGTACAGTATTGTAGATACAAGTACATGCCCAGTTGTGCTTGTTAATAGATTCACAGGCCGATCTCCTAATCCCAAACCAGATAGCTGTGTTTTTGTTGTTGTTTTTGCTCTACTAATTGAGATAAAAGAGAAGATATTGCCTCCTAATTTCTTCTATAACAGAAAATAGAACTCCTTGTTTACCCAATCAAAAAATTTTAAAGCCAAGAAAGAAAATTAGGTCAACATTTTTGGAGCAATGTAGGCTTGTCATCACTATTTTTCAGCTTCATGTCTAATTATAATCTTAAATTTGATCCTGTAGCTTGCATTTGCTTACCATTTTTTAAAAACAAAGATCTTTCCAAACTCAAGAAAACCTAGTTTTTATTCTTGCACTGCTAGATTGAGCATCCAAAAGGACATATAAGGACGTTTTCAGCCCAGATTCATTTTAAGACTAGGAGAGACCATGACTGACAACATTGTAATAGATTGAGAGATAAATCCTTTTTCTTCACGTTTATACTTTTCCCGTTGTAGCATCGACATTTGTGCCCAATTATGTTCCTGAGCCAGTGCTCATCAGAAGCAGCCACTGAACCATGTAAGCCATGGCAAGCATTCTATAAATGCTGATTTTCCTGGAGGATTTCCTGTTTGGTGAGACAGGAGAACCACCCAGTAGGAATTTGTGTTAGGAAAGCATTTGAATAACTGTGGGTGCAAACTCACAGGCCTGGTTCTACAGTCCTCTGGCCAGGTACACCGTGATGGGCTGCAAAGAAGGAGCCTCCTGTTAGACTTGGGAGGGAGGTTTGTTTTTTCTTTTATGGGGGGTGGGGAGGCTAACTTTTTAATAGCAGAATGCCTTCATTTTCACCCGTAGGGAACTTGGTCTGCCTTAAGAGGTTTGTTACTTGAAATGAGAACATCCCATTCACAGAATCCTTTCAGTAATAGACCCCCAGGGGGACTAATTTGTAACAGATTTGGAGACTTGGTACCAGTTTGTGATTGTTAGCTGGGTCTTTAGAAACTCAATATGCTCATGCTGCTTTCTTCACTGGATGAATGGAACTGGGGTCACAGTTCTGCCAGCTCTCTGCACTTTCTCATCTGCCTGTGACCTGCAATGCCAGAAGGATAGGAAAGGCCTTCCAAATTGCTTAGGCTCTAACCTTGCTTCCCTTCCCTCTGAGTTTGACTATCAAGTCTTCACATATTTTTCTTAATGTTTTGCTTCTGATTCTTGTAGTTGTCAGTGGAACTGAGTGGTAAATTGAAAATGGCATGCACTGGAAATTTAACATCCATTACCAGGTAGAATACAGATTAGAGGACATGATTTGGACAGCAGTATTCTTAGGAAGCACCTGGGTTGCTCAGTCGGTTGAGCATCCAACTTTAGGCTCAGGTCATGATCTCACGTTTGTGAATTTGAGCTCCATATCAAGCTCACTGCTGTCAGTGCAGAGCCTACTTCAGATCCTCTGCTCCCCTCTCTCTCTGCCCCTTCCCTGCTCATGCTCTCTCAAAAATCAAAATACAAAACGAAAGAAAACAAAATGTTATAGATTCTCAACCTCTGCCAGAGCTCTCAAGATTTCCTTAAAAAAAAAAAAGAAAAGAAAAGAAAAGAAAGAAAGTTAGCTTTAGTGCTCATAAAACTTGTTGACGGGTAAGGAATGAGTATGAGAAATTTTTGATATTTTTTTAGGATGGATTTTTTTAAGTATCAAAAACATAGAACTTTATACTTAAAATAACTCTGAACAGTGCTTTCTATAGTTAATTAGCAATTATTAAATATAATAGCTCAGGCTTCTTACCATAATCTGAAATATCCATGTAATTCAAATGTCTGCAGACCAAATAGTTGTTAGCCACTGATAGCAGATATTCCCCTGGGATATTACTGAGTCCCCAAAGAAATGTGTCCCTGGGGTCCTTAAATCACATTGTCATGCTGGTTACCATGCAGTGGGCTCACTGGCTCCCCTTGATCCCTGCCCAAGAGACTGAGGCATCATCTTTAGTATCACCAGCCAGCATGAAGGACCCGGTACCCACAACAGTGGTGCTGTTTTTAGAAGGTCCTAGGGTACTTCCTTATTATTGGGCCAGAGTGATCCCTGCCTCCATGCATAAGTGGGGACAAGGCCCTTCTCCCACACTTTGTCATCCGAGCCCCAAAAGCTGCCCTACTTCATTTATTCAATAAACAGAGCATGTAATCTACTCTGTGCCGAGTATACCAAATGAACAAAACTGAGTCCTTGTCTCCATGAAGCTCCTAGTCTTAACAGGAGAGGTAGACACAGGTGTGAGTAACATTACAAATTGTGAGATGTGCTCTCAAGGAAAAAAGTGCTCTTCTATGCTATAAAAGAAGTAATACATAAGGGTCCTAATTTAGATTCAAGAGCAGAGTCAGCCCCTCTGAGGAAGAAACATGTGAGTGAACTCTTAGATTCAGCCTGGTCACACAGGGCAGAAGTATGGCTTGTGCAGAGATAATGAACTTTGTAAAACATGACCAGTGTGGCCAGATCAGGTGAATGATGAGAGGGTGATGTGAAAGAAGGCCCCAACCAGGACACCAGGGCCAGATAGTACAAGACCTTGTAAATAGCCATTCACCATAGTGCCTTGTTAAAACCAAACCCTAACTGTTCAGTTTCATTTGAGTCACTATGTAGGTATAGTACAGAACTTGAACCTTTCCTGCCTTTTTTCTATCAAAGGGCAAATAAACGCTTTCTTCTAGCCTGATCCATCTACGGGGAGTCTGTAGGCACAGTTTACATGGATGGGCTCAGATCCCTTTGCTGCCTGGACTTGATTCCCACTTGACTCAGCTGTGTAGGAACCACAGAAGGACAGGACAGTAGCTCTGAAGGACTTGAGAAATAAAAACTGAAATGACGTTTCAGCATTCTGTGTTCATTTAAGTTTGAGGGCAATGAAAAGTGACTTATAATTTAATGTTTGGGGACCAGGAGAGCTTCAAAGATGCCTTCTAGTAATTCCAAATTCAATTACTCTTATCAAAGGGAAATGAGGATTCCTAGAAAAGAGAAAACTTGGACATTAATTGCAGATATTTTCCTTCATGTATATTCCCAAGGAGAATGAAGTATATTTTCCATTTCATAATATTGCCTTAATCTCACTCACACAAATTATTGTGTGGGCCAAGGCAGCACTAATGTATACAGTAGAACTATTATCATTATAGTAGAGTACAGAAGACATAAAATATTCATGTTATTTGGGTTAAAGCAAACTTGCCATTTGAAGCCCATTAATTGCAGTAGAATTTAGTGATTTTTCTTTCAGGGACTAATACTCTAATTACCTAAATTAAAGTAGGCATTCAGGTTAGCCTGATGTTCAGAACGCAGGCATAGTAAGATAAGTTCTTATTGAACTAACCTTTGTCTTGTGAACTGGATATGGAGCTGAGACCATGTTTTCTCACAGTGGTGATTTCTAAAGTGTTTATAAACTAGTAAAGCTGTCTGATAGTACTGGTCATTCATTTTTTACCTTCTCTATGTAATGTACTTTCTAGGGAAATAAAAAAAAACTTTCCAAAATTTCTGGAGTAGGGGAGTGGAGATAATAAAAACATTGAATGGCATAGAAATTACTGTACAGACCTCTATTTAGGCTCCATTTTTATATAGGCCATTTTTATACCGACATCTCCTGTAATTATTTAAATAACTGACTGCATCTTCTGTACCTACACACAGGATTGGCAATGCGATTTGCAGGGCCAAGCACAGAATGAAAACGTGGGGTCCCTTATTCTAAGACTGAAAAAAGTTCAACACAGTCCCAGCAGAGGATTATGGCCAGCACAGAGTGACTCTGCACCTGGGGCCCTATGTGTCTGCACAGACCGAAGCCCCTGACCAAGGGACTGGGAAGGAGCAGCAGCATTTGAGGATGTCCCCTGGCCTCTGTTACCTGTGCCAAGGATCTGCTGCTTATATGAGGCACCTGCCCATTGGTGAATTGCTGACTGGGAGGCCTTATATGGAGCCAGACCCATTCTGTTTTCATTTCTGCCCAATGCAGAATTCAAATATTGCTTCAAAGCCCACCTTTATTTCTTCTTCCTTCCTGATGAACTCTCTTCAGTGACAGTAGACTATTTTACACCTCCTCCATCTCATCTCTCTTGCTGCACTCTGGTTTTTCTGTATCCTTCTGTAGGGCAGTGTCCATCATTATTTTATACAGACTCCAGAATCCTAATGTGATTGGGGGGTTCAGAGCTTATACGTAATGGGAGTACCACATTTCCACTAATGGCATCAAATGCTATATAAGAATTTCAGATAATACAAATACCATTTCTCATACTGAACTTGATAGCAAAGAAAACTACTCACTTTGTTAAATTGTTCAATATTTTATTATGAAATAATTCAAGTTTGCAAAAAAAAGTATATAAAATGCTGCAGACTTTTATACTTCTCATTGAGATTTAATTGTTACTGATAACAGTACATTTTGCAACATATTGCTCTCCACTGCATCCCCATTTACAGTCTTTTTTCCATCTGGCTTCTACTTCCCCAACATACTCTTGTTCTGTATTTGTATAGTTGAGTTTCATGACCAGAAGACCTTAACTTTGTCTAGTATTACTTTTCTTTGGACCCATTACAGAGTCTTTATAGCATTACTGGAGACCTCTATCCAAAGAGTTCTAAAACCAACATTCTTTCTGGCATAATTTTTAAGTTTATTAAAATTCTATGACATGAACTTTGAAAGAATTCTGCTAAGTGAAAGAAGTTTGACACAGAAGGTCACATATTATATGATTCCATTTATATGAAATATCCAGAATAGATAAATCCATAGAGACAAAAAAATGGATCAGTGGCTCCTGGGAGCCAGGGGGACACAGGAATGGGGAGTGACTGCTTAATGGTTTTGGGGTTTTCCTCTGGAGTGATAAGAGGTCTTGGAACTAGACAGAAGCGGTGGTCACACGTTTTGCATGCACTAACCCACCCAGTTGTTCATTTTTTAAAAGTTACTGTTATGTGATGTTCATCTCAGTAAAAGACACTGTATGAAATTATATTTAAATATTTGGAATTTAGCATCATACATAAATACTGAAATCAGTAATGTGGATATTTCTTTACTACTAACTGTCTTGTGAATAGAATTTACTATATACAAAGTCTGTTCCCTTCCCCAGGTTGGGGAAGTTCTCTGCTGTAATTTGTTCAAGACTCCTTCAGTGCCTTTCCCTCTCTCTTCCTCTTCTGGAATTCCTATGATACGGATATTGTTCCATTTGATTATATCACTCAGCTCTCCAACTCTCCTTTCATGTTCCTGGATCAGTTTCTCTCTCTTTTTCTCGGCTTCCTCTTTTTCTATAATTGTGTCTTCTAAATCAGCTGTTCTCCTCTCTGCCTCTTCAGTACATGCATTGGATGCCTCTATTTTATGCACCTCATTTATAGCATTTTTTAATTCATCACAACTATTTTTACGCTCCATTGTCTTTGGAGCAGTAGCTTCTCTGATGTCTTCCATGCCTTTTTCAAACCCAGTGACTAATTTTTGACTGTTGTTCTAAATTCTTGTTCAGTTATGTTGCTTATATCTGTTTTGAGCAGTTCTTTAGCTGTCATTTCTTCCTGGTATTTCTTTAGAGGAGAGTTCTTCTGTTTCGTCATTTTGGCTAGCTTTCTGTCTCTTGTTAGTTTTAAAAGCTTCTTATGCACTCTGCACCTGCGAGTACTGCTGTATTAAAGAAGGCTCTTTGACTGTCCAGGGCCTGTCCATTCAGGAAGTGTTCTTTGAATGGTGTCTCTTGGTCTCTCTTGTTGAGACTTTGGTTATTTTATTTCCCTACTCATAGTGGTATTTGGGACTCTCCACCATGTGTACTTTGGCTTGCTTCTTGAGGTAGCCCTGGAATAGAAAACAGATAGACAAACACACAGGAAACAAGGCACACAAGCACACAGACAAATCCAACAAAGAAGCAAACCGAAAGGGAAAAAGAAAAAAAAAAGACAGAAAAACAAATAATAAAAATAAAAAAGAGACAAGAAAAAACCCAAAAGACAAAGGACAGTCTAAAAACATAAAACCAGAATTTCCAGCTACAGATAAAGAGCAGGGTGTATGCAGTGCTGATGGAAGAGCATATACAAAGAGAGAAATGACAAGGCAGAGAGAAAACAAAATTGGATAATGACCAGGCAGAGAGAATAAGAGGCTTAATTCAGAGAGAGAAAGAAGAGAATATGGTAAGAGGTGAGGAGAAGGAAATGAAGATAATGTTACTCAGAGAAACTATATAATCTGATTACTCCAGAGAGAGAGAGAGATAGAAAGGTAGCTGTAGAGGTGTAGAATATACATCTAGAGAATGGATTAAATGTGACTGTTTAAGCAAACGAATGACCAGAGTGCCCAGTCCAGCAGAGGGGAGGGATACAATTGAGAAAAGGGAAAATATATGTGAATAGTAAGAATTGATCTAGAATTAATCAAGGTAGTGCATCCATGTTGGTTTTGTCCTAGGCTCTGGTTAAAAAAAAAGAAGAAAAAAAAGAAAAAGCAGCTCTCTAGGTGGGATGGGTGAGGTTTGGTGTAGGCAGGTCTTAGCCTCCACTGCATCCTGCCCTGGTGGTGGTGGGGAGGAAAATGGCGGCGCCCCAGTCCCTTCTCGAACCAAGCGTTGCAAATCACTCTTTTGGGTCCGATCTCCCTGTGTTTCGGGCATAGCAAGGTGGGCCGTGTTCTATGTCCCAAGCCCCGCCTCGTTTCCAGGTCTTGTTTCCAGATCTTAGTCCCTGCCCTTTATTGATACTGCCTAAAATACAAACCCGCAGGCCGAGTCCTTCTGAGCAATTTCAAGCCTGTCGCTTCCCCACTGGGGATTGAGCTGAGCTGGGAGAGTGGTTTCAGGCCACGCTGCTTCCCCTCCGGATCCAGCTGGAGAGCAGAGGAGCAGTTTCTTCTGGCACCGCCTGGGACCGGGCACCCAGCTCAAAGTTAGCACCACAGCTGGGAACTGGATCCCTCTCTGTCCCGAACTGAGGTTTTTCCAGCGACAGTTCTTAGAGCAGTTTCAGCCTCTCTTTCTTTTCCCCTTGACTCTCCGTAGCTCCCCACAAAGGGGGCTCCCTCCCCTCCCTCCGTGTCTCCAGGTCTGTTTTTATCTTCCCCAGTTCGCACTCACACGCCTATAAAGTTGTTTTCTCAGGAGAGTCTGTCTCTTTTTCTTCCAAACTCCTGTGTTTATGTAAGGGTTCCTATGGCTCCAGGCCTTCTCCATTTGAGAGATGGGGGCGGCTGAAATGTACAGAGCTCCCAACTTCTCCGCCATCTTGCCCCTTCCTCCCTATTCTATATACCCAGTCTGAAGTACTACCTTTACCTTGGTAGGTGGGAGGGAGGCTATTAACAGTGTAGCAACTCTTGCAGATACATAGTGTTTCAAGAGCAAATTAAGTTCACATAATATTTGAGACTGTGGTTTTCTTATGTTCATAGCAAATGGGAAGTTCTGTAACCTTTTAGTTACGTCTTAGGTATTGGTTCTCTCTTGCCATTCACTCAAGCTGTTCCCTGGTGTAAGACTATATTCCAGATTGGTAAAGTTTTCCTTTGGGGAGACGCCAAAGGAATGTCCTTTGGACAGAGTTGTAAAAATTGCTTTGTTTGTATTTAGCCTATTAACATTCATTTCCAAATAAAATATATTATTCCTAGCAGATTATGGTATTTTAAGAAACTTACAAGAGAGAAGAAATCTTTCTTTTTGGTCCAATTTGTTTTTTTATGGATGCAATCAGTCCCTCTCAGAGAACCACGCTGGGTACAAATTGACTCTTAATGTTTTAAAGAATTTGAATGATTCTCCAGGAGCATGTATTTTTCAACTGGAATCCTTTAAGCTACAAGTAACAGAAAATAGTTAAAATGGCTTAAACAAGAACTGTGGTGAACAGAACTGGAAATCCAGAGTAAAGGGGGGGTTTCAGGGCTGTTTACTATCCCAGCGACGTCAGCCAACGTCAGGTTCTCTGAGCTCCCCAGATTTGACCTTATATCACAGCCCATCCCACCCTTGTCCTCAGAGGCTTCCGGCAGCAGACAGTGCTGCACGTTTCCTAATTCACATTTGGCTTTTTGTGGTCCTTACTAAGGAGCAAGGAAGTTTCTGTCTTAGAAGCCTCCTTTGCCATCGATCCACATTAGCTTGTCACCCATCCCTAAACAGACCTAGTGGGGTTAGGGGGCTGTGATTCCCATAAACTCACCGTGGGGCATCAGGCACAGTATCACCACTGGCCTCATAATAATCTTGTTAAATAGTCTTAAGTCATCTTTTTTTTAATGTTTTCTTTTTTTTTTCTGAGAGAGAGAGAGAGAGAAACAGCGTGAACAGGGGAGGGTCAGAGAGAGAGGGAGGTGCAGAATCTGAAACAGGCTCCAGGCTCTGAGCTAGCTGCCAGCACACAGAGCCTGATGCGGGGCTTGAACCCATGAACTTCGAGATCATGACTTGAGCTGAAGTCGGACGCTTAACCGACTGAGCCACCCAGGTGCCCCATTACATCATCTTTTCAAGTCATCTACATTCTAGGAATAGAAGGGTCTTCAGAATATTTGCCCTTTTTAGGTTATGTCATGGTACCGTAACATTTTTTCAAATGTGCCATTTAGATGTGTTATTTACAGACCAATTTCAACAGTGAGGAATATTAAAGAGGAGGAAAAACCAAAACACGCCTTCATTTGTGCTTACATTTCATTGGTGAGCATCCCGTACTTGACAGAAGAACACAATCTCCTTTGTTTATGCACCTTTATATTTGGTGTGCTATATAGGTTTGTTTTTAAAAGACAACCCCTCTTTCTTAAAAAAAAAAGTTTAAATATTTATTTTTGAGAGACACAGTGTAAGCAGGGGTGGGGCAGAGAGGGAGGGATACACAGAATCCAAAGCAGGCTCTGAGCTTTCAGTGCAGAGCCCTGTGCAGGGCTTGAACTCAAGGACCACACAGGTTCATGACCTGAGTCAAAATCAAGAGACCAGCTGAGCTACCCAGGCGTTCCTAGACAAACCCTCTTTAAAAGTTAGTACACATTTGGTGTTTCATTGCTGATTGTGTTGTTTTGTTCCATTCTCTTAACTACATTTGGTATGCAAAATTCAGCCTTAATTATGTATTATAGACTTTCCCCTGACTTTTCACCATGACTCCTTTTGTTTGAATATGTTAAAAAAAATTCCCAAACTGTGAAAAACTGGTTTCTAAAATGACTTCAGTCCACATTTTCAATCTCAAGTCTTAATTTAATCACAGTTCTTGAGGAAATGAACCTAGACAGTCTTAATTGAATGCCTCTGTGCCTGTGGAATTCTGTTGCTCTGTTGGCATACCAAAATTGAAATCTGTTGAGCTTTAAGTTTTTACCGCAAAGCCTCTGAACCACATTTTAGTCGATAGCTCATCCCACATCGTCTTTGTTCTGCTCTGACTCCAGTTCCCAACTGTTCCTTCAGTGTTTTGCTTATAGTGCTGAGGCTGCATCCTTCTGGCCCAAGGTTTGGGTCTTGCCTACAAATGTATCTTGTTTGGCCTGGGCAATGTTTTTAAATTTCGGAATTGCCAACATTTAAAAAATGAGAGAGTTGACATAAGAATCCAGTTTTGGCTTATCTTAGAAAAACAAGATCTGAAAACAATTGGGCATGAAATCCTAAATGGCAAAAATTCTGCCCCCTCCTCTCTGACTAATTTATATTATCTCCTGGGCCCCTGAAGACTTTGGAGTTTCCAGCCCCGATAGAGTGCATCAGTGCTAAGTGATGCCATCCCGTTCTCTTCCTGCATAAATAGCATGCCATCTCTGCAGACCCAGATAAAGTTGAATATTATTTTTCTAAGCAGAACACAAGCATGATTGCTCCCCCTTTGATCGGGCTACTGATGTAAGGCGTCTGCAGCTTTTTAAAGACTCCCATTTCCCTTACAGCTCATTGGAAATCACCAACATCCTTAGATAAGCTCTTGGACCAGAAGGATTCAGTGTGCACTTAACAGTCCAGTTTTGGGAAAGGGTTAATACCAGGTCAGTGGAACATCAAGTCCTAAACTGTTTCCTGTGAAGGAGGAAGAGCCACACACACCCTCGAGGGTTGACCCTAGATAGCTGAGGAAACACAGAATCCACAGGGAGCCAGGCCCTTGGTCAGTTGTGGTTTAGGCATGCACAGGAGCACCCCCATTAAAAAAACCCACGATGAGGGTCAGTCCTGCTGATACTCTGTCTCCTATAGATTCCCTGGTCATTTATTAATACTTTCCGGATCTAGCTCATTAATGCCACACTCCGTCAGTATGTGGTCCCCACCTAACATGCAAAACCGCAGCATTAACAGAGCATGCCCTATTCAGATGACTAGCTAATAAAACCAGCAGCAGCAATACATGGTTTTCTTGCTCAAAGATGATTACAGTATCATTCTAACATCCCATTATTGCTTTTGCGGTTTATAGTTTTGACCTGACTCCAAGACCTCTTCCACCCCATCAGACAAACCCACTTTAAAACTATAACACACACCTCCTTACATTTTTTCAAGCAGATTATCACTCCTTCTCTGCCCATCTCCCATCCACTCCCCCACCTTGTTCCACACACCAGGGTATCATCGAGGGCTGAATATTCCAACACTAAGGACAATCTAAGACCAGGCACACAATTTAAAGTGATGTTCTGTTCTTGGCTTAGTGTTTCTGGTCTGATTTAGACGTTTGTCATGGGAAGTCCCATCTTTGGGGAAGTGTGTCATGTTGGAAGAAACACTGATGTTCACTTAGTAGTGAGTTAGTTGGCCATTATAACATTTTTTATAATTTATAGGATTCTGTTGTCTAGCAAGTGTTTATAACAATACTAAGCATTCCATATAGTAAATGTTTGTTACTTTACCCAACTAGGTAATTGGAATTGTCCTTAAAATTGAAGCTAATCTGTGCCATTTCACCATGGAAACCCCTTTAAATCCAAGTTCCTAATAGGTCATTGCCACTTTGGACTCTATTCGAGCACTGTGGGTGGTAGTGCCTGGTAAAATGTAATTTCTGGTAAATACTGGTCATTCAGTGGCATTGTTGAGTGAGTTCACTAATCACTGGACTAAGCCCCACACAGAGTGTTTTTTGTTTGCTATGTTGACTGACGTATCCCAGAACACTAAAATGGAAAAATAGGATAATACTGGGTGCCTAGTAGATATCCAGTAAATATTTGTCAAATGAATGAATGATTGAATTAACACATGCCATCCTACATACTACAAAAATGTATGAGGTTCTTTGTGCTGTTGGGTTTCGTCGGTCTTCATCACATCACTGCTGTGTGTTAGCAGTAAAAATTGGGGCTCTGCATTTGTACAGTTCAGATTTATAGACTAAGCAGGATGGGCATTCCAGAGGTTTCTGTCTTCCAGAATTATGTCTCAGAAACGAGAAGCTGGAATGCGGTCGTTTCTTACTACATTACCCAGGCAAGAATGAATTCATCATTTTTATCTCACCATTTCTCATTAAGAGCCTAATGCCAATATCTCGTCCAGAGCAGCGCCAAATTTTGCATTCTGCTTAACTAAGAATTAAATGTATGTTTGAACAGCAGACTGTGGACCTATGGCAGATAAACTTTTTGGAAATGGAAAAAAATATGTATTTAACTGACCCCAGCCAGGCAATAGATCCTCTGCATAGTCTTGCCAAAATGTCATTTGGTTGTGAACAGGGCTCCTCATTTGTCCTCTGAGACCCTGCGTAGCAAATGTCGGGCCACCGCAGACTCTTCTGTTTCTCTCTTGTTCTCCGAGGCAGCTGCATCTTTGATAAGGTGGTTTTGTGAAGAAATATAATTGGCATCCTTTACTTTTTATTAGCTACATTTTTACCTTAGCGAACTATCTGTAGGATGAAGTTTTTTTGTTTTTTTTTTTTACTTTAGTTTCTAACAACCGTTTATTTGGTGTTTAACTGTGTTTCTGATTTCTTCCTAAGTTCTTAACCAATTGCTTCCTCTCAGTTAGCCCTTGTATTATATGACACACCAAGTTCTGTTCTTAACAGCAACTGGAAATTTTAATCTACCATCACTAGGTTTAAAAATAAGTTCACGTATATACAATCTGGGTGGACAGCTTTAATCATGATTTTCCTGTTGCTTTACACCTTGCGTTTTTAGCTATGCTTCTGATAGAGGATTGATATGTTTCATTTTTTTAGTTCAGAATTTCCTGCAATTTAAAAAAATCCCCTGTCTGTAACATATATAAGATGTAAACAACACTCAATTGGACTAAGTGTTTCATTTTTGCTCTCCTCGAGTAACATACCTGTTTCTGGATATATACATAGGGTTGCAAGCTTGCAAACAGTATCCTTCTTAAATTTCTGGAGTAATTGTTCTGCATTTAGAGTTCAGATGGTCATCCTGGTCTCATTACCTCCATCACCCCCACTGCTGTCTGGTCGTCCTCACCGGGACCTCCTAGGCGTCCAGTTAGTCACCACTCTTCCAGTATTGGTTGAATGTTTAGCATCTTGATTTTGTTTGTTCTTGTTTTTGCATAAAAATCAAGGGGCGCCTGGGTGGCTCAGTCAGTTGAGTGTCCGACTTCTGTTCAGGTCATGATCTTCTCAGTTCATGAGTTTGAGCCCCATGTTGGGCTCTGTGCTGACAGCTCAGAGCCTGGAGCCTACTTCAGATTCTGTCTCTGGCTCTCTGTCCCTACCCTGCTCATGCACTTTCCCTCTTTCTCTCTCAAATATAAACATTAAAAATTTTTTAAAAAGAAAGAAAGAAATCAAATGAGCAGCTCAGTCAGTTCAGTGTCCAACTTCAGCTCAGGTCATGATCTCACAGTTTACGGGTTCGAGCCCCATGTCAGGTCATGATCTCACGGTTCATGAGTTCAAGTCCCACATCGAGTTCTGTGCTGACAGCTCAGAGTCTGGAGCCTGCCTCGGATTCTGTGTCTCCCTCTCTCTCTGCCCCTCCTCCCCTCCCACCCTCTGCTCCTCCCCTGCTCATGCTCTTCTTTCTCTCAAGGATAAATAAAAAAAAAAAAAATTTAAATCAAATGAAATCCCTGCTACTGCTGGTTCTTTGGGGACAATGGGTAGGAATGTATTGGTAGTAGAGGGTGTTCCACCTGAGAATAGCTACATAGGACAGTTGATGTGATGATTCACCCATAAAGATCAGTTCCCTGATGTTATTACTTATAAAACCACATGTATGGTCCTGCATTTACAACAAATATTTTTTAAGTTTATTTTGAGTGAGAAAGAAAGGAAGCACAAGCAAGAGAGGGGTAGGGAGAGGGGAAGAGAGAGAATCCCAAGCAGGCTCCACACTGTCAGCACGAAGCCTGACTCAGGGCTTGATCTCATGAACCATGAGATCATGACAGCTGAAATCAAGAGTCAGATGCTTAACCAACTGAGCCACCCAGGTGCCCCTCACCACAGATCTTTGTATTCCTTGTTTTGAGGAATGACTAGCTTTATTGCTTAGAGGATGATCAAATGGCCATTCCTTATGATGGCCAGGGTGGGTTTAAAGCCCAACAGTATCTGGCAAGTGATGGAACACTGATCACACTCTTCAACCCTCCCTAGCCCAGTGTCAGCTGTACCAGCTAACAGATGTCATTACTGAGGACAAAAGTAACACCTGGGAGTTCCCCTTGGTCTGTGGGGGCTGACCACTCCAGGCAAAGGGTGGTGAGTGTCTCAACACTGCTCTTGATTAAAGCCGTAGATTGTCAGTTATTCCCTACTTGCCACTGTAGCTGCCCTTCACCCTCTCACAAAGCATAAAGCATATGGAGGCAGGTAGGCTGCCCATCTTGTAACCCCTTCTCCTGCTAGAGGCAGTTTTCCAAGTATACCCAATACCATAGTTTTTGAGATGGTTTTAAACGTGCTCATCCTCTCTTAAGAATTTCACATGTGGGGGCGCCTGGGTGGCTTAGTCGGTTAAGCGTCCGACTTTCGCTTAGGTCATGATCTTGCGGTTCGTGGGTTCGAGCCCCGTGTCAGGCTCTGTGCTGACTGCCAGCTCAGAGCCTGGAGCCTGTTTCAGTCTGTGACTCCCTCTCTCTCTGACCCTCCCCTGCTCATGCTGTCTCTCTCTCTCTCTCCTAGAAATAAATTAAAAGAAAAAAAATTTCACGTGTGAGTTTCTGAAGTCGTCATTGAATGTAAACTAAATCCGCTCCGTCACTGTCTTCTATTCTGGCAATACGTTTTTCTTTCTCCTAATAGTAACAAGGGGAAGCCTTAATCTAAGGAAGAAAGTGTTGTTGTTGTTGTTGTTTTTGTTTTTCCTTAAAGCAGGAAATAAGATGTAGAAGCATCAACAACAAAATAATCCTCAAAGCAGCTTCACCTTTCCACAGCTTTAATGGGGACTAGCTGTCAAGTTTTTTAGCAGTTGAGGTGTTTGAAAAATCATAGCTGAAAAGGCACTCAGATCAAAAAGATGATGGTATTGTATTTTGGGACATATCAGCCCTAATTCTTTCTAAAATGGTCATGCTGGAGAACATGGAGGGCTTTCTGATAGTGTTGTACTCTATCTCTTTGGCTCACGGTTCAGGTCCCCAAGGGAACCTTCACACAGGCCTCAGGACTGCTTTGCAGGAACAAAATTAGCTTTTAGGCAAGATGAAGCTACACTGGTGCCAGCTCCTTGATGTAGGGGAGGGGACCCCGTATATAAGGGGCACCAATAGTGCCTCTTAAGCCCTGATTTTAATTTGAGTACCTGCCTTAAAACAGTAAGTCTGTTTTAAGATAGTAGGTGTCTGGGAGGCGGCATGTGCTGTGGTTATGCCTACAAGTTCTGGTGAGCCAAACTGCCTTGTTCAGATCCTGTCTCAGCCCCTTCCAAGCTGTGTAACTTTGAGCAAGGTGCTTCCTCTCTCCGTGCCTCAGTTTCCTCTCTAAAACAGGGCAGATGCTAGTTCCAACATGTAAATATAGGGTATGATACGTACAGATACATACAGAGCATGATAAGTCTCAGTAAATATGTTATCATTAATTATCAATACTTTATTTATCCAGAAGTAACAGTTTCACGATTGTCATTGGCAGAATTCTTCAAAGTCAAAATGCAGAACTGTCAACCCGAGGACTTGCTCCACCAGTGGTCATTATCAGTCAATGAACTTAAAGTCTTATTAAAAGGAACACAGAAAGACACGATTATTTGGGAGTTATTTGGAAGTTTGGGTGACTTAGTGCAGCCTGGTCTGTGATTGTGAAAACAGCAGGACCTCTCCCAGAGGGGGTTACCCTCTGCCATGCCACCCTAGGATCTGATCGGAATTCCAGGCACCATCTCCTTAATGGTCTCTTTTATTAAATGATTGGACAGCCATGAACAGAGTACATCCATAAAAGAGAATTACCATTTACCTTTCACCTTGGGAATAGCATATCTTCATTTTTCTCATAAATGCTCTACAGCCTTCCATAGTTAACTCTGCTGCCATAGACATTTCTATGAAGAGGAGTGATGCTATCACAAAGTTTACATCCTTGCCCTTCTCACAGTTAGCCAAACCTCTTCTTAACACCCTAAAAGTCTAGGATTACCATCAACCCGGGAAAGGGACCAGGGGAGGGGGGGGGAGGGCGTTACTCTACTGCTGGGACAGCAGTAGGGCCAGGAGCTGCATTGTCCTTACTTATTCCCTGGTTTTTTGAATCAGGAATCAACTTCAGTTGCAACTCACAGCTTTTCACTTGATTTCTTGCATTGGGTAGGAAAAGCCAGATCTTCCCACAGTTAATGAGATCTTGCTGCCTTAAATAGCATCAGAATAAGCAGCACTGCCTGGTTCTCTCTGAGGCTACACGTACAGCCCACAGTCTTGTTTGCCCTTTTCACTGCTGTCAAACATTCTTCTGATTTTTATTCCTCAGTGCATTATTGATGATCATCCCCACGTCAGCATCTCTTTCCTGGCTCCTCTTCTGGATTTTGATTGCCTGTGACTCATTACTGACATGCCATGTGCCCCTTTTCCACATCCTCCTACAAACAGCTCTCTTCCCTAAGATAACCAACCACTTTTTTACATGGATGGCAAACTACCTGTGCCTCATAATGACCTCACGGTGTTCATTTCTTGTCTCTTCTCTGGCCAGAAGTGTTTTGTGTGTCTCCTTTTGTTCTTTATTCCCCAAATCAGTGTGACCTCCATTCCACTTATTTTTTATCTGCTACCAATAGTAAAAAGTCTAAGTCCACTTGTTGTGTGCACGTATCTAAAGGCTGAAATACAGCAAATTGGTATCTTCTCTATTAGGGAGGGAATGGAAATCTGAAATCCAAATAGCTTTATTGTGTTTAATGTACTTGCAATGCACTTGTGATATCTGACCCCAATGTAAGTACAGAACATTTCTGAAAGTTTGGTAATCTTCTCATTCAGAAAGTCCAGTATCATTGCAAGGACCAAAGCAAAAATTATAGTAGTTGTTCCCTGGATTGTCTTGGTTGCTGTTGTTAAACATAAGCATGATTTGGTTCTCTTCCCCCACCCCCAGCCCACCACCCCCGCTAGTCCTTAGAGACCCAACACATCCTCACTGCAGGCTGTCTCATTTCCCCTGCCATTCTCCTAATAACTTCTGATAATGACAACAACAAAAAATATCTTTTTGATAATTACCTAGACAGTGTTTGGCATTAAGAACAAGGCTCTTCAGGGGCGCCTGGGTGGCTTAGTCGGTTAAACATCCGGCTTTCGCTTAGGTCATGATCTTGCGGTTCATGGGTTCGAGCCCCACGTCGGGCTCTGTGCTGACTGCCAGCTCAGAGCCTGGAGCCTGTTTCAGAGTCTGTCACTCCCTCTCTCTCTGACCTTCCCCTGCTCGCGCTGTCTCTCTCTCTCCTAGAAATAAATAAAACATTTAAAAAAAAAAAAAAAGAACAAGGCTCTTCAAGTATATATTTAAGATGGTCTCTGCCTTCCCCATTCCAAATAAGACTGGAATTTCTAATAACTCAGTTTATTGTGCAGGGTGATAGTACTGGCCAAAGCACATACAACTGGCGAATTCCAGAGAAATAGTAGTAGAAGACTTAGAGAAGCTACAACTTTGGACACTGCAATCTAAATTTTTGGCATACTCAATGTTTCCTTCCATCCCAATATACTGCATTTTATTTAATGAATAATCTAGAAGTACAGATCGATCACAACAGTGAGTCATAGGCTGCTAAGAGTTTAAAGGTAAGGTTGTTTGAAAGTTCTTGGATTTCTAGTGTATTTATTTCTTGAAAATACCTTCTTATAAAAAAAAAATACCTTCTTATGACGTAGTAGGTGCTGAATTACTATCTTGATACCCTAAAGCATGTAGGTTAGTATTTACTATTTTTTTAAATGTTTATTTATTTTGAGAGAAAGCGAACATGGGCAGGGGAGGGGCAGAGAGAGAGGGAGAGAGCGAATCCCAAACAGGCTCCACACTTTTAGTACAGAGCCTCATGAGGGGCTTGATCTCACGGGTCATGAGATTTAATGACCTGAGCCAAAATCAAGAGTCAGACGCTTAACTGACTGAGCCACCCAGGCGCCCTTAGTACTTACTACGGATAGTAATGCTTATATGCATTCCTGGAGGCTGTGTTTTACTATTTTAGGGAACTGCTTTTCTCTCTAAGTTCATGTCACATATCCACTAAGAGGTCAGTAAGGCTAGTGGTTTCATTAAGATGCACTAGCAGGTGATAAAGTTGTAACAGGACACATTGTGGAAATGGATCATGAAGAGATGGAAACTTCTTCCATAGACATTCTCAAATGTAAGATAAACAACTTCCTTGGGTCTTAAATGATGTACAGAGAGTTGTGCTTGAAGAAGGAAAGCTGCAGTCAGGAGCCCCCCAAATGTCCCTTCTAACCTCAAGGCACATTATAAACTACTTTTCCACTGCTAACTTTATTCATACAGCTTTGGTAAAACAAATGTACAAACAAAAAAATCAATTTGGAAGTTCTTTCACTGAAGTTGGTTTTTTTCCAGTGCCATTTTTATCTTCTTTGCGATAATGGCTCTTCCTTCTCCATTACCCTGGTGGGAAGAGAATAATGTCAGGAGAGAAAAATGAATTCGCTGATACGCAGTTTCTTATCTCTTCAATTAGGGTAACTAATATAGTAAGATACAGTGATTTCTCCATTAACGAATCATCTAGGGGAAAGAGCTCCTCTACATAAGGTTAGTTGCTTTAAACCCACACCCCATTGCACCACAGCATCTTAGAACAGTTGAGGCTGCCTGCATGAGAGTACACCAGTCAGGTGTTTTAATTTCTCCTTTAATGTGTCTTAACCCAGGCAATGTGCTGCATTAATTTTTTTTCCACATTCTGCATGAGAATGTCATTTTTCACGGACAGCAAATGTGGAGCCTGGCCATACATGTATAAACCTTTCCATTTTAAAAACATGAAAAAGTCCCAGTTAATGATATGCTCAATTCTAATCAGCATCTCACATGACTATTAAAACTCTTTCACTTTTCCAAAGCCAAACCAGAATTTTAGACTTTTTTCCTCCACAAACTTCCAACAACAATTGTATTTTTCAGCGTGTATAGACAACATTGCTAACCGGTATAATACTTTAAACCTATTTCCTGGGTGGAAAAGCCCATCCTCCTTGGTGGACAAGGCCCCAGTGAGCAGCCTCTGCCAGCTTCTCACCTGTCTCTCCCATGGCCCCTCTGTTCCAGGCTCCCTGCCGCTCTCAGACCTGCTCTGCTCCCGTCTGTCACATGCTCTTCCTCTACCTGGAGTGTTCCCATTCAGTTGACAAGTGCCTGCTCTTCTTTCTAGATGTGGATTAGGTATCACTCTTCCTGGAGTCCTACCCAGAACTACCCTCCAGGCCTTTGCTGTGTTTACACCTTATTCCTAACCCCGCCAGCAACACTTGCGGGATCTTGCTATCATCATCGGGTTGTGAATCTGCCCACACACCAGGCAAGGCAAGGTGCATACTACTTGTGTTTGTATCTCTCCATCTATGGGAACATCAGCTTTTGGTATACACTTTTGTAGGAATTTGTTTAATGACTGAACATGTACACATATTAGAACATACACCTGCTTTCACAAGTCATGGGTCTTAATAGGCAACAGCTTTTCTTGTATACGCCGTCCCCTTCACCGCCATCCCCACCCATTGACCCACAACATAGAGGGCCCAAGTTCTCTGTGGTCTCCTCATGAGCTACTTTCTCATGTAAAACATTCATAAAACATTCATGGTGAAGGATCTTTGAGTACTACTGCTCAACCCCTTTTGAGACTCTGGAGGGTTGGAAATGGCAGAAATTAGAGTCCAGGAGGCATTGAGTTTTCACGTTGAGATGAACTATCAGGCACAGGAAGGTAGAAGAACATAATCTAAATTCCATATTATAATTTAGGGAGAGAAGACCAAAGGCATGTTGTCAGGGTCCAAAGGATAATCTTATAGGAGTGAGTGCTACAGGCCCAGCTTCCAGCATCTGGAAGACCTAGTGCAGACCAGAGGGCTGAGGGGGTCTCAGGTTCAACGTACTGTAATGAGAAAGTACACGTGAATGTCTGAATTCCTCATAAGTTTCATGGAACTTTAAGGATGAGGAGAGGTTGCACCCATTCCTTCTGCAATAAAGGAGAGTAATTACTAGTTTCTACTTGCCTAAAATTTCTTTACCATGAAATCTATCCTTCTGTCCATAATAAGAGATCAAGGCTCTTCCTTGGAAGAGTTAACATAACATCCTTGACAAAATGTGCTGCTAGTTTCTTCTCATTCATGCATTCCATAATTATTTCTGTGTACCTTCTGTGAGCCGCGCCCTGTCCTGGGTACTGGGTGGACAACAGTGAGCTAAATAGACCTGTCTCTGTCTTTCTGCTACCTTGGCCAGTTGGAGAGGGGGAGGAGTTTTTCAAGCATTTAACAAGGCCACAGAGGTTAGTTATGTGTATGGCATGGGGTGGGTAACATAAAGTGGAAGCCAGAGGTCTGAGAAGACAAGCCTTACATCACTCCTGTCAGCTCCAGTTCTCATCTTTGTGTGGGGGAGAGGAGGACAGAAGGCGGATTCCAATTTCTGAAAAACTGCTTCCTAATCCTGTTATCCCGGTACTTGGAGATTTCTCCTTTGTTAATTCATGTAGCACCTGCTGGGTGCCAGGCTCAGTGCTGGGCACTGGCTGGGACTCTGGAAGTGACAGGTGGGGTCTGTTTTCCAGGAGCCTCAGGCTAAGTCCCTGGTAAGTAGGATGACCATACCAATTTATCATGTAAACCAGGACATTTTTGAGAGTGCGAGATGAAACGTATCCCTCAAAGGGTGATATGTAAACATACCTCCTGCATTTGTTCCTGGCAAGTCATTTTCTTCTGGAAACAGCCTTTGAAAAGTAACTGCTACGTCGTGACAGAGGTTCTCGAATGCTTGGTCAGGCAACTTGGGTCTCCAGGCATTCTTGGGAGTCAGTGACCTAATAACTACAGCCCCAGGATGGGTGGTAAACTTTGACAGACACCGTGTGTGGGTTCTGTGGCTTTATTGAAAAAGAAAACAGGACCTCACTTTTTATTAAACATGTACTTTTTTAAAGCTCATTTTGGTGTCAAAAGTGTGGAAGGCAGAATTTAAAAAAGATTACAAAATAAGAAAATACATACTTATAGACTGATCCCATACCACAAATTTCAGAACGAGTATAGTAGTAATTTCAAACTGTCCTCTCTCTGGTCTATGTCAGCCTTTAATTTCTGCACCTATTTCATGGTCCCTAACCTCCCGATTTTGTAATGACTCCACCAGCTGTGCTTTTTCTGGGTTGTACAGGCTGTCTGGCGGACCTTAGCACAACTAGCTGGTACCTCAGAGTTCTGGCAGGGACATCCGCATTGGTTCTTCCTCCTACTACCACCCTGTGGGAGCCGTGAGCTGTCCGTGGCCCCTCCCTTTATGTTATCAGGAAGCTCTGCATGCTGTCATTCAAAGAGAGGTGTAGTTACCTTGCATCCGAAAGGGGAGTTGGGCAGGGCGTTAAGGGAGATTGCGGAGATGGCCTTTCAGATTTAATCGTGCATAAAAGTGAGGCCTTTGTTCAATGTAATTATTCTCACATTCTCTAGATAAGATCAAAGCTGCAGGTACAAAGTCTGCTAAACTCATGCCAGCTTACTTTCATGCAACAATTAACAGTGATTTGTTAAAAATTAAAAACACAGCACACATGTTAAATTGAATAGGACACTCTGACAAGAAGCTTCTTTATGAGGTTCTATATTTAATTTTCTTTCATAAGCTCTTTTCCACATTCCTACTATTCATCTTTTATTCTACCATTGATTGTGAAGTTTCTGCAAAAAGCGCCATTTAAATATCTTACCTGTTGTTGGAGATCCTACATAACCCAGCCAGTTTTCTTAGATTTGATCCAAACCAATCTGTCACAGAATGGTGGAGGAAGGAAGAGGGCAGGTTAATACTATTTTGGGAACAGTCCAAAGTGGTCCTCTTCAGTGGGATCCATGTACTGGCTTCTGCCACAATGTCAGCCAACATTAAGCACATTGTGAAGTTCAGCTAACTTTTTTTCTTGAGGGGATTGGGGATAACAAGACTTTCTCGATGAAGGAAGCAGTGAATGATTTATGTTCTGGTGCACACTCCACACCTCATATGGACTGGTAAACATTTTGGCAGCTGGGCACTTTGAATTTCACTGGTCTAAGACACAGGGAAGGTGATTTTCCAAGGTTTATTTTATGCATTATGAATAGCATTAGATTTCAGGTCCTTTACTCTTTCAGCTATGTCCTAGAGTGAAGTCCCAGTCAACCCTTGAATCGATTTGATTTCTTGTTATTAAAGAAGTGAATTGTTCTACCTTGGTCTGTACCTTTCACGGGCTACTAAACCCTTACTTCAAATCACAATGAAGAAAATAGCTCAAGAAATGAAGATAAAATAGAAATCCTCCTCTGGGGCAGTGCACATCATGTAAAGGGAAGCCCAGCTCTCCTCCTTCCTCCGTGCAGGCTGGCCACATGTGTGAGAAATGTGTGTGTCTGGAAGGCGGCCACCACGTGCCAGGCCAGGAGTCTTCAGGTTTCTCCCAGCTTTGTGCTTATGCCAGATGGCTCTGCCTCAGTTGGCTGCATTGGCCCATAATTTAAGGAGCAGTACTCTTATCGGTGTGTTTACTGTCTCATTAATTTTAACTTTCCAAAGCTTTTCCCAGTCCAGCAGCCACCAGGCTAAATCTCAAGCAATGTGCGTTTGATTAATATGTGACTTTGGGAAAGCCTGGTTATAAACAAATCAAGATGGGGCGCCTGAGTGGCTCAGTCCGTTAAAGTGTCCAACTTCAGCTCAGGTCATGATCTCATGGTCTGTGAGTTCAAGCTCCATATCGGGCCCTGTGCTGTTAGCTCAGAGCCTGGAGCCTGCTTCGGATTCGGTGTCTCCCTCTTTCTGCCCCACCCCTGCATACTCTGTCTCTCGCTCTCAAAAATAAACACACATAAAAAAGTTTTTTTTAATCAAGATAAAGCAAAAATGACAATACGAACAAGTTGATCCTGTAAATTGTTTCATTTCCCTTTGGAGTATTTCCTGCAACTGATTAGAACTTTTCTAGAATTTGAATGACTTGACAAGGTCATAAAGACAGGTTAAAGCTTATTTCTGTAAGTGTTTTTGTTTTCAGTGAAGTGAGGATAGGCACCAGAGAAGACACACACTGTGTTTAGTCTTCTGCATACAGTGGAGAACAGCTGCCCGGTTGTCTCACTTTGTAGTTTGTGCTGCGCGGAAGTCTTCTTTCAGCCATGTTTGGGAGATTGTCATTAAACTTCCTTACGTACACAGATTTTTTTTCCAGGGTGGGACTCTTCTCTTGGAACTCAGACATGTAGTGTAATTAAATAAGGCCTCTTGCTGTAAACAGTGAAGACCTGGGCAGGCTTTTCTTTTCACCTCTAAAAATCAAAGTTGGGTGGACTTCCCATGTCTTGTCTTGTCTGCCTTCCATGATATGGTTATTTCCTTCTCTTCTTTAATTCTACTTAAACTTATGATCTACACATTTAAGAAGCCCTAGTAGGGCTGATGTTTCTGAACTCTATAGATAGGAAGCTTCCAAGATGTGGACTGATGCTGTTCGAGATCTAGCTGAGACCTTTATATGTATGTGTTTATCATTAAATAGATGAGCCAGGAGATGTGAAAATCTTACCTATTGGATGAAGAAATACCTATAGTTTCTTAGCAAAGACTTTTCGTTCTCTTTAGAAAAAGTCTTCTACTTAACAGAGAAAAACCACACCTGCATTTAGAGAAACCCTTAATTGTTAGAAAGTGACCTTAAAAAAGACTACATGAAATATGCATCTAGAAGGATACAGGGAAATGTAAATTAAAGTTACAGTCAAGGGTTGGCAAGTGTGTGAGAAACTGGAACTCCCTCACACTGCTTGTAGGGATGAAAATGATACACTTGCCACAGAAAACATCAGTAATTTCTTAAAAAGTTACACATATGAGCCAGCCGTTCTATTCCTAGGTGTCTATACCAAGATTTTCACATGAATGCTGATAACCTCTTTATTTATAACAGCAAAACCTGGAAACAACCCAGATGTCTATCAAGAGATGAGTATGCAAACAAACTGTGGTATATCCTTACAGTGGAATACTAATTTAAAAAGGAATGGATTATGGTATATCAAAAAAAGCCAGATGAGATAAGTATACACTATATGGCTTCATTTGTATAAAATTTTAGAAAATGCAAGTTTACAGTGACAGAAAACAGAACAGTGGTTTCCTGGATAGAATGGAGAGAGCAGCAGAGAGGGGAAGGTGGAGGGAATTACCAAGGATCTGAGGAAATGTTTGCATATTTGGGATATGTTCATTATCTTGTTTGTGGTAATGGTTTCATTGGTGTATACATGTATCAGAACTTACCAAATTGGGGGCACCAGGGGGGTTTAGTCAATTAAGTGCCTTACTATTGGTTTCCGCTCAGGTCATGATCTTATGGTTCACGAGTTTGAGCCCCGCATCACTTAGCATACTCTCCGTCTCCCTCTCTCTCTTCCCTTGCTCATGTGTACCCACACACTCTCTCTCTGTCAAGATAAGTAAATAAACTTAAACAACTTACCAAATTGTACACTTTACGTGTGTACAGTTTATCATATGACAGTGGTACTTCAGTAAGGCTGTTATAAAAATAAACAAAAGGCCCCACCTCTACATTGCTTACATTAATATGAGAAGATGTTAGTAAACATTTGGGACAGCGATTTAAGATTATCCAGGATATGACCCCATTCAGTATCTGGTAAAGCTACACACCCTCTCCCGAGAAATGTGCACACAAACTTTTACCTCCGGTTTAGAGGGTTTCAAGACTAAAAACCTCAGATTAAGGCACCTATTTTTGAAGAACCCAAGCACATTTAACAGGTGTGTCTCCCAAAGCAGTAATCCTCTTTGTTTTTCCAAAGCAAATAAATTCTTCCCTTCATCTCAGGTGAATGTTGGATATAGTTGGCAAGCTTGACTTACAAGTTCAGCCATTCTTCACACAGTATTTTTAGTTTTTTACTTTCTTTATCCTCATTCTCAGAAGGAATTAAGCTCTAAACATACTGATATACCATCTCCACCAGCTAAACGAAGCTACAGTTTCATTGATTATACCATTTCACTGCTTTCAAAATAAGCAATAATAACAATGATTATTGGACACTTCCATTACCACACTGTGGTCCAGTTCATAAAAATCTACCTCAAACACAGTAAAAGAAATTCAGGACCAACATATTAATCTTATGATTATATTTTATTTATTTTAAGGTTATTTGTTTTGAGAGAGAGAGAGACTGAATTGTGTGAGGGGGAGCGGTAGAGAGAGAATCACAAACTGGCTCCCTGCTGTCAGCGTGGAGCCGGACACAGGACTGGAAACCATGAACCATGAGATCATGACCTGCACCAAAACCAAAAGTCGGACACTCAACCAACCAAGCCACCCAGGGACCCCTATGATTATATTTTAAAGGACAGATTCAGTACCTGCCAGTGTAGCCATTCCAAACTGTTTCAGACTTTCTCATTATGCCAAGATGATACTAAAAAACTGGAATTTACTTGAGCCATAGGGAGAATGGCAAGTGAATTCATTTCTTTTATTTCCTATCATTCTTTTTAAATATAAAACTAATACTCAAGTCTTTTTGATATTTTTGTCTCAAAGGCTGGTTGCGTATGGTACCTGTAACATTCCTAAAATCTCTTCTAACTAAGCTCTTTCTCACTGTCTAACTAACCTAGCTTGGTGAAAATTCAGGGAAATGACATATACTATACTCAATTTCCCTTTTCCTCTAATATTGTATTTATCATTTCTACTTTCTTTTATACTATGTCAGAATGACCAATGTTTTATTACTTTAATTCTAGTAGAGTTAAAATAGTCTTATATTAGTTTCAGGTGTACACTATAGTGATTCAACACTTCCATACAACACCATTCATCACAAGTGCACCCCTTAATCCCCATCACCTGTTTCACATACCCCCCCTTCCCCTCTGGTATCTATCAGTTTGTTCTCTATAGATAAGAGTCTGTTTCCTGGTTTGTCTCTCTCTTTTCCTTTGCTTATTTGTTTTGTTTCTTAAATTCCACATATGAGTGAAATCATATGCATTTGTCTTTCTCTAATTTCGCTTAGCATTATACTCTGTAGCACCATCCATGATGTTGCAAGTGGCAAGATTTCATTCTTTTTATGGCTGAGTAATATTCTATTGTATATGTATACCACATCATCTTTATCTGCTCATCAATCGGTGGATGCTTGGGCTGCTTGCATACTTTAGCTATTGTATATAATGTTTCTATAAACATCGAGGTGCATGTATTCCTTTGAATTAGTGTTTTTGTATTCTTTGAGTAAATATCTAGTAGGGTGATTACTGAATCATAGAGCAGTTCTATTTTTAACTTTATGAGGATCCTCCATACTGCTTTCCACAGTGGCTGCATCAGTTGGCATTCCCACGAACAGTACAAGGGGGTTCCCATTTCTCAACATCTTCACCAACACTTCCTGTTCCTTGTGTTTTTTATTTTTAATCATTCTGACAGGTATGAGGTGATATCTTATTGTGATATTCATTTGCATTTCCCATATGATGAGTGATGATGAACATCTTTTCATTTGTCTCTTAGTCTCCTGGATGTTTTCTTTGGAGAAATGTCTGTTAATGTCTTCTGCCCATTTTTAATTTGGTTATTTGGGCTTTGGGTGTTGAGTTGTGTAAGTTCTTTATATATTTTGGATATTAAGACTTTATCAGCTATATCATTTGCAAATACTTTCTCCTATTCAGTAGGTTGTCTTTTAGTTTTGCTATTTCCTTCGCTAGGCAAAACCTTTTTATTTTGACATAGTCCCAATAGTTTATTTTTGCTTTTATTTTTCTTGCTTTAGGGGACACATCTAGAAAAATGTTACAGCCAGTGTCAGAACATCACTGCTTGTGTCGTCTTCTAGGATTTTTATGGCCTCAGGTCTCCCATTTAGATCTTTCATCCATTTTCTTAAAATGTTTATTATTTTTGAGTGAGAGAGCACATGATGGATGTTTGTGGGGGGGGGAGGGGCAGAGAGAGAGGGAGACGGGAACTGTCTACGCTGGGTCTATGCTGATATCAGGGAGCCCAATGTGGGGCTCCAGCTCACGAACCATGAGATCATGACCTGAACTGATGTCAGACACTTAGCCAACTGAGCCACCCAGGAGCCCAGATCTTTAATCTATTTTTCAGAAACTGGTTCAACATGTAGCTGATCAGTTTTTTCAACACCATTTGGTGAAAAGACCATCTTTTTCCCAGTGGATATTCTTTCCTGCTTTGTCGAAGATTAATTGATGATCTAATTGTGGGTTTATTTCTGGGTTTTGTCTGTTTCATTAATCTACATCTCTATTTTTGTGTCAGGACCATACGGTTTTGATTACTACAGCTTTATATTATAACTCAAAGTCTAGAATTGTGATAGTTACAGCTTCACTTGTCTTTTTCAAAATTATTTTGACTATTTTGGGTCTTTTGTGATTCCATATAGATTTTAGGGGTTTTTTCGGTTTTCATTCTGTGAAAAATACAGTTGATGTTTTGATAGAGATTCCATTTAATCTGTAGATTGCTTTGGGTAGCATAGACATTTTAATAATATTTACTTCCAATCCATGAATGCATGGAATAGCTTTCCATTTCTTTGTGTCATCATCAATTTATTTCATCAGTGTTTTATAGTTTGCAGAGTACAGGTCTATTACCTCTTTGGTTAGGTTTGTTCCTAGGCATCTTACTATTTTTGGTGCAGCTGTAAATGGGGTTGTTTTCTTAATTTCTCTTTTTGCTGCGCCATTATTCGTGTATAGAAATGCAACAGATATTTGCACATTGATTTTGTGTCCTGTGATTTCACCAAATTCATTGATCAGTTCTACAGTTTTTTGGTGGAGTCTTCTGGGTGTTCTATATATACTATCCTGTCATCTGCAAATAGTGGAAGTTTTCCTCCTTCCTTACCAGTTTGGATACCTTTTATTTCTTCTTGTTGTCTGATTGCTGTGGCTAGGAATTCCAGTACTATGTTGAATAAAAGTGGTGAGAGTGGACATCCTTGTCTTGTTCCTGACCTTAGGGGGAATGCTTTCAGTTTTTCCCCATTGAGCATGAATTTCTCCGTGGGTCTTTCATCTATGGCCTTTCGTTTTTTGAGATGTAGTCCCTCTAAACCTACTTTTTGAAAGATTTTATCATGAATGAATGTTGTACTTTGTCTAATGCTTTCTCTTTGTCTATTAAAATGATCATATGGTTTTTATCCTTTCTCTTATTGGTGTGATGTATCAAGTTGATTGATTTGTGAGTATTGAGCCACTCTGCCACCTTGAAAATAGATTCCATTTGATCAGGTTAATGGTTTGTTTTGGGGTTTTTGTTGTTGTTTGTTTTTTTGTTTGTTTTGTTATTGTTGGATTTGGTTTACTAGTATTTTGCTGAGGATCTTTGCAATGATGTCCATCAGAGATATTGGCCTGTAGCTCTCTTCTTTTGTGGTATCTTTATCTGGTTTTGGCATCAGGATGATATTGACCCCATATATTGAATTTGGAAGCTTTCCTTCTATTTTTTGGAATAGTTTAAAAAGAATAGGTATTAAGTCTTCTTTAAATTTTTGGTAGAATTCACCTGTGAAGCTGTCTGGTCCTGGACTTTGGCTTATTGGGAGTTTTCTGATTGCTGATTTAAGTTCACTGCTGGTAATCAGTCTGTTCAATTTTTTATTTCTTTCTGCTTCAGTCTTAGTAGTTTGTATGTTTCTAGGAATTATCCATTTCTACTAGGTTGGCATACGCCAACAACAATTAAGTAGTATTACCTAAGGAGGCAGTATATTCCAATTTATGACTTAGATTCTCCAAGTAACTCTGGTGAGTGTAAGAGGGCTCATGGGTTAAGATTGAAAGCAAGAAAACCAGTTGTCCGAGGTAGAGATAGTAAGCTACTATTTGTTATGTACTTGCAATATATCAAGCACTGAACACTGTATGTGTATTAACTCAGTTCCCAAAAGAACCCTATCAGACAGGCACTATTAATAACCAAATTTTACAGATGTGTAGACTTCATCACAAAGAGGTTAAAGTAAACTTGCCCGAGTCCATGGAGCCACGTAGCTCTGAGCAGGGAGCAGGAATTCAACCTAGGCACTCTGGCTGGAAAATGAAAGCACTTACACACTGTGCTACACTCATCTCCTCAAGATAAGAGCCCAGCAATTTAGAGAAAATACTAGGGTGAATCTCTTGTATTTTGTCCCAAACATAATAGTTAATTAGCTATAATTTCACATTAGCGTTACAATGATCCATAAGATCTCCACCCTCCTATCGTTTCCTTTTCTCCTTACTTAGAAGCTCACATTCTCTTTTGGCATCTGTGTCTTTTTCTTGCTTTGTAATCTCATGCTGCCTTTCTGCAGCAACACAGTGTACAGAGCAGATGTTGAGGATGTGTCTTTGGATTCCAAACAGTCTTGTGATATCAGGTAACCCAAGTCTGTACTTTGTATTCACTCAGAATTTCCTCCTAGAGGAATGCCTTGGACTTGGGGTTCGTTGGAGTGCTTTTCTCCACAGCTTTTGTTTGAGAATAGCTCAAATTAGATAAATTAACTCACGGCCACCAGAACATCAGTACTATAGGAGATTGTTGTGAAATACCCTGGTATCTGGGGAGAAAAGTGTATCTTTCCATTAATTACCTGTAATGCAAACAGACTGTAAGTAGTCATTATGTAACCATTACTTTTCTAACTGTCAAAATGTGGAGAATTTGAGTAGTACACAGAGTTCATAGAGAAGACAGTGTCTGAAGAATGCTGCCTTAGTGTGCCAAGGGAATGTCGGCTCTGCTGCTTTGCCTCTGCTGGATTACCCCCAGGACCGTCTTATTTCCTTCTCTTTTGGATTCAGGGAGATATGAGCATCAACATCTTTTTCATGTGGTTGTTAATGGTATTATTACAGTTTCATAAAGCACAATACCTACCATACCTTAGGCCAAATGTTATTCAAAAAGAGCACATAGAATTTATAGCCCTGACTCAAGCCTAAAGTTTGACACAGAGACACAAAACTAGCCAAGAAATAGATGGCTCCCACAAAGGTACCATGTAGCTACAGTGGTAGGTA
Organism: Hyaena hyaena; assembly: GCF_003009895.1. NCBI lineage: Eukaryota > Metazoa > Chordata > Mammalia > Carnivora > Hyaenidae > Hyaena > Hyaena hyaena. The sequence goes on from NW_024082484.1 coordinate 144,401, forward strand.
GGACAAGACGGCCACAATCCCTGGTACCTCAGTGAGTGTTTTCTGTGTCTGCTGTGGTCAAGAAACCGGGAGAGCACTTGTGACTGAAGAGAGGGGATGGAGAGAGAACACAGTCTGCATCTGAAACTAGGGGAATGGGTTCTATTTGGAAAAGCCAGGAAGCATTGGAGATAAGTTGACGGCCAGTGAGGAGGCAGGGTTCTGAAGCCCCATCTTTTGGGGAAACCTAAAGCACCTTAAAGCATGAAGTTCAGTGTTACCAACACATACTTAAGAAGCTGTAGTTAACCAGCCCTGTCCAATCCTCCTTTCTGAGCTCACGTTCCAGGTAAGGAGCATTTTTATTTTTGAAATCCAGGTGCACAGTCAGGAGAAGGGAGAAAACAGTGACACCCATCTTTTTAATGAGCATTGCTAGTGGAAGAGAAATTAGCATCACCTTGAGTTTTATGTGGTGTCAGTTAGATGAAGGTATTTTATAGCACTTTACAACAAATTAGAATCAACTAAATTGAAAATAAGCCTAGCAGCTGGGATAAGTAATCAGGTAAGTGGCCAGTTTTGCTATTTTTGCTTTGAGTTGAAGAGAGAATTTGAATTTCTAATGTCCCCGAGGCGTAGGATTCACAATTGGGGAGTATGTCTTCCGGGATGATTGTTTAAGATGCTGGTATTTCAGCTTTGCCCTCTAGTCTCCAACTTGCTTAGCCATGTTCCTGGGAGATGGGCCCCAGCACACGGGCACGCACGCCAGAGAGAGGGCTCTGAATTAGTGGAGGACGGAGCGCTACCTCTGGCGGAACATTACAGAGCAGACAGGAAATAGATGACCCGGAACAGGGCAGTAAATCATCCACATTAACTGAGGGCCTTTAATGAAACGACAGAAATTCATATGAAGACTTTATGGCCACTCATGAAATCAGTCCAAATCAGAGGGGCTATTAGAACACTTTTATGTTTTAAGAAAATGGTGACTGTGCTCAGCTGCTGTAATTTGCAGTCAGAATGCCCCGACACCATAAATACTGGCTTTGGTGGACAGCGTTTCACAGCACAGCTTTTCACCCCCTAAGCCAGTGTTTCTTGCATGGATTACTAGATGATTTTAGCATCTGAAATATGTTCAGGAAACTGCAGAGGAGGCCAAAAGATGCTTGGTGCTGACACCTCTAACGTTGAGGTTGGTGTCCCAGGATATACCTGATGCTTTTGCAAGTTTGCATGTGGGGGTAGAAGAAAAAGGAGAAGATGTGGAGGGAGGGAGGGTTCTCATAAATGAAACTTTGCAGATCGCTCAGAGTGGAAGTATTAAGGGCAACAAATGAAGATAAAATGATGCTTGTAATTGTGGTTTATAAAGAGAAATAGACCATATTGAGTATATAATTTTCATTTTTTTCTCTTCTGCAGCTGATGAATTAAATAACTAATCTGCAGAAAATCCATGTATCTGTGTTGTTTTTAGTCCACCTTAGAGAAACGAAATATGCAGATTTCTTTCTACTCTCCACTTAGCCTTTCTACTTGAAACACTTTTCTCAAAATATAGGTTATCTTTTTTTTAAATCTTAAAATAGCTGCATAACTTTTCAGGTACCTAATTACTGAACAGCAGATAACTTTCCACATGAAAAGTAAAAATGATAAACGGAACCTTCTTTAATTTCTTCCATAGTCATTTCTTTTTCCCTAACCAGCAGTCCTTACTTGATTTTCAACACTTTATACTTTAGATTTGGATATGGATAGAGCAAAGTTTTAAATTTCCATCATCATTACTGTTTGATAATTCTGTATCCTAAATCAGAATGAGTAAGCAGGAAAGTCTGGCTTCTCTGCTAGAGTATCAAATATATGATGACACCATGGAAAATGGGATGAGTTTCTGATGAATCCTGCTAATACTGAAAACACATCTTCTCTATTGAGCTCCGCACTGACAGCCTCTAGTGCTTGACCCTGTTCAGCCAACTTGGATATTGTTCAAGGTGGCACTACACTGGTTTGACAGATCATCATGCACTGAAAGCATTAACACGTATGCCCGGGTCGTAGAGGTTATCCACTGTATTTTGTTGCTTTGATAAAATTGGGTGCAGAGAACTGAGTGAATTTATGGGAGACACGTTCAAATGTACTGACCTACGACTTTCAGAGAAGCAGTTCTTTACAGTACTTCTCCTTTGTTTTGTGCTGCCCTCTGCTGGCCAGCGAATTTTGTAGTAATGAGTGTTGAGAAAAACCAAGTGGTAAAAGAGTGGAGGCTGCTTTCCATTAGCAAGTAATTTCCCATTTGATTTTATGAAATGTGGGCTCAGCGTATGGTGATTAATTCAGATGCGCTGAAGATATAAATTGGAGAAAATGTATGAGACTAATTTCGTTATTTATGTGGACTTTGTAAATGTCTGTGAAAGAAATAATTTTGTAGCTTATTCCATGATTAGCCAGATTTTCTGAATCACTGATGTGAAAATCCAGTGTTATTGTAAATAATTTGGACACTGTTTCTCCACGTTTGTATTTTTCAGTGGCTGCTAATTTACAGAAGATTGTAGATGATCCCAAAGCTTTAAAAACACTGACATTTAAGTTGGTAAGTTGAAAGTTCCAGTAAGAAGGTAAATATTTTGCCGTGCTTTGCTAGCCAGGAACAAAATCGGTTTAATAACCTGCTCTGTGATCCTGTTGCTACTGTTGCTTTCTTTAGGGATCCATTTTTGCATTGTTTGCCTGTTTGACATCTGGGAACAGTTTCTGACCATGACCGGAAATTCCCTCTTCCACAAGTGTAGCTCTTTTCGCCTATGTCTTTAAGAGTGGTCATTGGAGGGGCGCCTGGGTGGCTTAGTCGGTTAAGCATCCGACTTTCGCTTAGGTCATGATTTTGCGGTTCGTGGGTTCGGGCCCCGCGTCGGGCTCTGTACTGACTGCCAGCTCAGAGCCTGGAGCCTGTTTCAGTCTGTGACTCCCTCTCTCTGACCCTCCCCTGCTCACGCTGTCTCTCTCTCTCTCCTAGAAATAAATAAAACATTTAAAAAAAAAAAAGAGTGGTCATTGGAGAAACCTTGAAGCCTGTACCATTTCGCTTCCAGTTTGTATGGCACCTTGACCATATAGGCAAAATTAAACTTCATTCCAGCCAGCACTCTTAATAAAGCTTTCCTGGAGTGAAAGCCAAGTGGTTCTAACTTTTAAAAATTGAGGCTGATTGTTGTAGAAATGGTTTAGGTAATTGGAAGCGATTGTAGAACTACTCTATGCTCGTGAACAAAGACCTAACAGTTTAACTCCCCATTTCAAATCACAGCAATAGATTCTTGTAGAGAAGAGGTGTAGCAGTTTTTCTGCACTAGCAGACTTGAAATGTGAGAACTGGAGTGGCCATAGAGGTATAGATCCTGAGCATTCTGGCGTCTTTCTGAAACCAAGAGATATGATGACCATGGCCGGGAATGGAGAGCAATCCCAACAGTCAAAAGTGACTGTTTTCCTGAAAGTTTTAGCAAACAGTACATTAAGTGACTCATTTTAAAGTTATAAATCTTCAAGAGCCAGTCAGAATGCCACAAGCAATTTAAGATATAAATGACTAACACCTTGCTGTGCACAATATATATTGATGATCTGTCTTTTTTATTTCTTGTGAAAATTTAATGGAAAATGTACATGGCCAAAGACATGAAAATGATCAGTTACAGTAAATGTTAGCCCTGTGCTAATGAATTTTCTGGATCTTGCCTCTCATCTAATTTCAGATGGCTAGGCTGTGGGAGAAAAGCAAACTACAAAGATTCTCACAGAAAGAATTTATCTGAAGAAATTTTTCTTCGATAACAAAAAGAACAGTTTACTCAGACACAGAATGATAAAATTAACAAATTGAAAAATCCATCTTCTGGTTTACAATTCTTCTATCACCTCTATTATGATTCTAATCCACCTACATCTTTGTGAACATATTTCATTCGTATGAGAATGTATTGATGGAGAAAATAGTATCCTGTGTCAGGATTTCAAGCCAATATTAATGTTTCTTTATTCATTTTTTATACCATAAGAAAGAGGTTATAACACACCACATCCAGAAGATTTGCCTCATTTTGAATATGTAAACAGAGATAAGAGATTAAAGCTTTTGTGCTGGCTTATCCCCACACCCCCTAAACTTGCTTACCTATGAAACAGGAATAGCCACCCCTTCCCTATTACTGAAGGTCTTGTAAGAACATCTACTATAGGGGTGCCGGGCTGGCTTAGTCAGTTGAGCATCTGACTTTGGCTCAGGCCATGATCTTGCAGTTCGTGAGTTCAGGCTACACATGGGGCTAGCTGTTGTCAGCCTGTCCAGGCAGAGCCCACTTTGGATCCTCTATTCCTTTCTCTCTGCCCCTCCCTTGCTTGCGCTCTCCCAAAAATAAATATTTTTTTTAAAAAGCACCTACGATACCTTCTCTGAACATTCTTAGAGGCAGGACCCTGCAGCCTCGTGATTTTATGGCTTTCTGTTTCTTTGTGGATTCCTCCTTTTGGATGACCATAAAGCCACAAGGCTGCGGGGTCCTGCCTCTACGAATCACCGTTGTTGAAGACTCTGGGCCGTGATGTGAGATCAGAGTTGAATTTGCAGAGTCTGCACTGTATGATCCTGGGTAAGTGGAGCCCATGTTGACAGTGGTTGAGACGGATGCGCTACTGTACTTTAAGCAGATTGAGTGGCATTGGCCTGTCTGGCACAGGAGTCCTGCAGGAGAGAGAACCCATCCAAGTCTTGCCTTCGCCCTGATAGCTTGAGAATGTAGTAATGTGCTGTTCCCAGTAAATGGAAATTAATGGCTTTTTTCCCAAAAGACAGCTAACGATGTTAAATAAAGCCAGACTCAAGAGTGTCCTCCTCTTTCGGTTGCTTACCTCTCTATCCAGCCCTAGTTAAACCTGAGGGGGTCTCCTTGTTGTTACCACTTGCTAGCCAGTTTGAGAACCACTTGACAGCTAATTTGAACTGCTTCTTGGCCTAATCTTCTGTGGAACACTAGCATCCTGGTGAAACCACAGAGATTCAAATGCATTTGCCTTCGTTCATCCATTTGGCATTTTCCTTGAACAACAAAAGATCAAAGGATTTCAGAAGCACTTTTCCTCAAAAACTACTACTGCTGTGGTCCTTTTATCTCTCAGCTGTTTATCAATTTTTATCTCCATGCTTTCTTTGCTTTCTAAAGGAGAGTGTCAGGAGTCTGAAAATCGTCTCAAGAATGAATGAGTTGTCTCTTGGTACTGTAGCTCTTTACCTCACAGAACAATGGTTTACTCAGGGGGTGGTTGGGGCACTTTAAAAAAATCACTGCTGCCTTGGGCCCGTACCAGATAACCTTAATGTAATTGCTCTTGGTGCAGCCTGGCATTTGGGCATTTGCAAAGCATCCCCTGGTGATTCCAATATTTAGCCATGGCTGTGAAACATGCTGTTTGGTAGATAGTTCAGTCTGTGATCTCTTTGCTCTTTTCTCTCTACTCTCCCACCACTATTAGAATTATGTGGCTCAAGTTTGAAAAGTGCTCTGTCTTATATATCTGCTTATATAAGAAACACAATGGCCCAGGGAGCAAGGATATTGGTTTTGTCAAGAGCATTTACTTTTTCCCCTGCCCAATGATATCTTATACTTCACGTATTATATGCCAGAGGAAGCTGGATTTCCATTGTTGGCATGGCCAGAGGCAGGAAGATCAGAAACCTTGTTCATATACAACACGTTTAACAAAGTGGTTCAAGCAGAGGGTATAACATGCTTTGCATTCAGCATCTCAGTACTGTCTCATTGATTGTCGTAAGCCTTGCCTTGAGACCAGTCTTCATAAATGTCTTTTGAGGCATCTTTAAATTCGGTCCTTTGCAGTTTTATACGGTAATTGAATCTTGCTGCTTTCAGTGTGGGATTTTTGAAATTGCACTAGTAAAAATATGAAAGATAGAATACAGATTGTGACTATATGTAATTAACATCCAATTGATACACACTTACTTGAGGATTGTAGATTTTAGATACTGAAGTTTAATAACACACATTAGTTATATACAGCGATTTTCATAGGCATTTTGTCAATTAATGACTGACTAACCTAACAGGCCTTAGTTTTTCAGGCTGTCAGCTCAGGCATAGTTGGAGGCTGCATCACCTAAGGCAGCATTTCCTGAAGCACAAGTAAAGCGAAGGCCAAAATGAGATATAAAACTACTTAAGAGTATTAACTTTTTCTCCCTACTGAAAGGGGAGGAAGGGAACCTATCAGGTCGAGCAGAACCAGGTGGCCGCTCTAAGCATCCTGCTCCAGTCTGAGACACTGGTTCTCTCAAGTGTGGTCGCCAGACCAGCAGTGCCGGCTTCATCTGGAAACTTGATAAAAATGTAAATTCTAGGGCCACATCCCAGGCCTAATGAATCAGAGTCCCGGGGCGGGGGTGGGAGGGGGCGGGCACAGGAACTAGTTTTAACAAGTACTCCAGGGGATGCTAAGGTTTGAGAACCTCTGCTGTATAGGAAACGTGGAGCTAACTCTTTGGGAAGCACTCGGGTGGAACAGTGGTTTCAACTCTACTGAACCTTTGCATCATCGAGCGAGCTCAAAATTCCCAATACCCAGGCCACACCCCGGACCAGTTCATTCACGACCTCTGGGATGGCAGTGTAGACTTTCAAATCTCCAGTGGCCCGAAGGCGCACGCAGGTTGGAGGTGGAATATACTAAACCCTTTTGTTGTTATTTCAGCAAGCTTCACAGCATCAGCACCAGAGGTAGATTCCATCTCAAGAAACCACTTTGCTCATCCATAAAAAGCAGCTCCTGACCTGCTCAGGCTTTTATCCTGCCCTTGTGGCAATTCAGTCCCATCTTCAGGCTCCACTTCTAATTCTGGTTCTCTTGCCGTTTCTACCACATCTGAGGTTACTTTCTCCACTGAAACTTTGAAGCCCTCAAAGTCATCCATGAGGACTGGGAATAATTTCTTTGAAATTCCTATGAATGTGGACATTTTGACCTCTTCCCAAGAGTCACTCATGCCCTTAATGGCATTTAGAAAGGTGAATTTTTCCAGAAGGTTTTCAATTTTATTTGCCCAGATCCATCAGAGAAATCATTTTATGGCAGCTACAGCCTTATGAAATGTATTTCTTAAATAATAAGACTTGAAAGGTGAGGGACACCTGGGTGGCTCAGTCGGTTGAGTGTCTGACTTTGGCTTGGGTCAAAAGTTGAAATTACTGCTTGACCCATGGACTACAGAATGGATGTTGTGTTAGCAGCCATGAAAACCACATTAATCTTATTGTCCATCGCTGTCAGATCTATTGGATAACCAAGTACATTGTCAATGAGCAGTAGTATTGTGAAAGGAATCCTTTCTGAGCAGTTCTTAACAGTGGCTTCACTTAACAGGCTTCAAATATTCAGTAAACCATCTTGTAACCAAATGTGCTGTTGTTCCATTTATAGAGCACAGATTCTATAAATAGCTCTAGCATAATACTTAAGGGCCCTAGAATTTTTGGAATGGTAAATGAGCACTGACTTCAACTTAAAATTACCAGCTAACATTAGCCCCTAACAAGAGTCAGCTTGTCCCCTTTGAAGGTTTTAAGCCAGGCACTGATGTCTCCTCTCTAGCTATGAAGACCTAGATGGATATTCTACCAAAAGAAAGCTGTTTTTGTCTACATGGTAAATCTACTGGTTAGTATAGCCACCTTCTTCAATTCTCTCTTTTTTTAAATGTTTTATTTATTTCTAGGAGAGAGAGAGAGAGAGACAACGTGAGCAGGGGAGGGTCAGAGAGAGAGGGAGTCACAGACTGAAACAGGCTCCAGGCTCTGAGCTGGCAGTCAGCACAGAGCCCAACGCGGGGCCCGAACCGATGAACCGCGAGATCATGACCTAAGCAAAAGTCGGACGCTTAACCGACTAAGCCACCCAGGTGCCCCCAATTCTCTTAGCTGTATCTTCTAGAAAACTTGCTGCAGCTTCTATATCGGCACTTGCTGCGTCACCTTGCACTTTTATGTCATGGAGATGGCTTCTTTCCTTAAACCTCATGAGCCAACCTCTGCTGGCTTCCAACTTCTGCAGCTTCCTCACTTCTCTCAGTCTTCAGAGAATTAAAGAAAGTTAGGGCCTTCCTGCAGATTAGGCTTTGGCTTAAGGAAACATGGTGGCTGGTTTGATCTGTCCAGACCACCAAATTTTTCTTCATATCAGCAATACTAAGGCTGTTTTGTTTTCTTATCATTCATGTGTTCACAGGAGTAGCACATGACTTTCAGTTTCCTTCAAGAACTTTTCTTGAACTTTTTGCATTCACAGCTTGTGACAGCTTTTGGCCGGTCTCTGACTTCCTCACTAAGCTTAATCATTTCTAGGTTTTGATTTAAAGTGAGAGACATGTGATTCTTTCTTTCCCTGGAACACCTAGAGGCCATTGTAGAGTTATTAAGTGGCCTAATTTTAATACAGTTGGATCTCAAGGAATCAGGAGTTCAGAGAAGAGGGAGAGAGGTGAGGGAACAGCCAGTGAGTGGAACAGTCAGCACCCACACAACATTTATGGGTTAAGTTCACCATCTTACATGAGCATGGTTTGTGGGCCCCAAAACAATTGCAGAAGTAACCTCAGATTGCTGATGTCATATCAGCATAACAAATATAATGAAAAAGTTTAAAAAATTGTGAGAATTACCAAAATGTTACACAGACACAAAGCGAACCAATGCTTTTGGAAAAATTACACCAATAGACTTACTTGGTACTTACTTGGCCGCAAACCTTCAATTTGTAAAACATGTGGTATCCGGGAAAGGCAACAAAGTGAAGTGCAGTAAAACAAGGTATGCTTACGTACTGAAGGATAGTGGTTGTCTTCAGGAAAAGCTCTTGTGAGATTGAGTTATGTAAGCTGAACAAGCCATTTTTGTCCCCGTGGGCCACTGATTCTACTTGGAAGAATAACTGACAAACTGTGATTATTCAGACTAAAGATTTGGCAGGCATTTTTTCAAAATGAACCAAGTAAGCCTGATGCTTTAAGGAAAACAACTGACAGCATTTGTCCTCAATAAATTTCAGCTTTCGAGCAGAAAAAGGACTTTGGAAAACTTGCATCTGCCCCTGTAACCTTGACAGCACCCCAGTACTTACTTTTTCTGATGAGATTAGTGATGTGTGATAGTAATGAATATGATTGGTTGGTACTGTGTATTGAAACATCGAGATTATAGAGCAAACTGTGTCATCAGTGGAAGATCTGCATAATTCAATGAGGCCACAGAATTATACCTGGGTAAAAGATCAATTCAAAATGCAAGGTAGACCAATGGTTTTAATCTAACAGATAATGAAATTTCAATACTAAGGTTTCAGATCCCATGTCTCACCTAACTTGATCCCATGTCTCACCTACCTTTTAAGAAACTCCACTTGAAAAGTCTTGAAATAGTAACAAACAGTATCCACAATTATCAGAAAGACTCTCAAAATTCTGTTTCCTTTTTTGACTACGTATTTATATGAGGCTGGATTTTCTTTATATGCTTCAAGGAAAACAACATAAAAGAATAGATTGAATGTAGAAGCAGATAGGAAAATCTCACCATCTCTGTTAAGTAAGACATTAAAGAGATTTTCAAAATATAAAGCAGTGCCACTTAGTTTTGGTAAAGTGGTTATTTTTCATGATTTAATTTATGCTAGCATGTAGTGGGTTTATTATTACATTTAATGAAGTACTAAATGAATAATTCAGAAATATCTCAGCTTTAATTTCTGATACCTTAAGTATAATATAACCTATATAACCATGTTTGTTTTTAATTATTTTAATACTTAAGAATACTTTAAACATGACTTTAATAATGTTAAAGTTTTTTAGTCTTAATTTCTAAAATAGTCAATGTAATAAATATAACCTGCAAAAACAAGCTTTTTAAGTTTTGACTCCAGTATAGTTATCATACAGTGTTATATTAGTTTCAGGTGAACAATACTATGATTGAACGACACCCATTGCTCATCACAAGTGCACTCCTTAATCCCCATCACCTATTTCACCCATCCCCCCCCACTCACCCTCCTCTGGTAACCATCAGTTTGTTCTCTATGGTTATGAGACTATTTCTTGATTTGTCTCTCTTTGTTTTCCCTTTGCTTATTTGTTTTGTTTCTTAACTTCCACATGAGTGAAGTCATATGGCATTTGTCTTTCTGTGACTCCTTTTGCTTAGCATTATATTGTCTAGCTGCATCCATGTTATTGCAAATAGCAAAATTTCTTTTTATGGTGGAATGATATTCCATTGTATATATGTATGATATATGTCTGTATGTATACCTATATATGTACATACTACATCATCTTTATCCATCCATCTATTAAGGGACACTTGACTGCTTCCGAATCTTGGCTGTGGTGAATAATGCTGCTGTAAGCATACAGGTGCATGTATCCTTCTGAATTGGTGCTTTTGTATTCTTTGAGTAAATACTCAGTAGTGCAATTGCTGGATCATAGGGTAGTTCTGACTTTTTGAGAAACTCCCACATACTCTTTTCCATAGTGGCTACACAAGTTTGCATTCCCACCAGTAGTGCTTGAGTGTTCCTTTTCTCTACATCCTCGCCAACAGCTGTTGTGTCTTGTGCTGCTTTTAGCAATTCTGACAGTTAGGTTATATCTCATTTTAGTTTTGATTTGCATTCCCCTGATGGCAAGTAATGTGAATATCTTTTCATGTGTCTCTTGGCCATCTATATATCTTCTTTGAAAAATGTGTTCATGTCTTCTGTCCATTTTATAATTTGATTAGTTCTTACATGTTGAGTTTTACAAGTTTTTAAATATATTTTGGATACTAACTCTTTATTGAATATCATTTGTAAATATCTTCTCCCTTTCAGTAAGCTGCCTTTTAGTTTTGTTTCCTTTGCTGATATAGAAAATTTTTATTTTGATGAAGTCCCAATAGTTTATTTTTGCTTTTGTTTCTCTTGTCTCAGACTTACCTAATAAAAGGTTGCTATGGCCAGTGTCAGAGAGGTTACTGCTGTGTTCTCTACTAGGATTTTTACCATTTCAGATCTCACATTTAGGTCTTTAATCCATTTTGAATTTTTCTATCGGGGGTCAGAGAATGGTCCAGGTTTCCCAACACCATTTGTTGAACAGACTGTCTTTAACCCATTGGATACTCTTTTATAATTGTGGGTTTAATTCTGGGTTTTCTATTCTGTTCCCTTGATCTGTCTATGTGCCAATACTGTACTGTTTTGATGACTACAGCTTTGCAAAGTAACTTGAAGTCCAGAATTGTGATGCCTCCAGCTTTGCTTTTTCAAGATTGCTTTGGCTACTCGGGGTCTTTTGTAGTTCTATACAAATTCTAGGATTTTTGTTCTAGTTTTGTAGAAAGTGCTGGTGTTTTGGTGTCAATTGCTCTGGGTAGAATAAACATTTTAACAATATTTGTACTTTCAGTCCATGAGCATGAAATGACTTTCCATTTCTTTGTGTCTTCTTTGTTTCTTTCATCAGTATTTTATTCCCAGATATCTTAACCGTTTTTGGCACAGCTGTAAATGGGATTGTTTTCTTAATTTCTCTTTCTGCTGCTTCATTATCGGTATATAGAAAGACCACAGATTTCTGTACATTGATTATGCATCCTGTGACATTACTGAATTTGTGGATCAGTTCTAGCAGTTTTTTGGTGGAGTCTTTTGGGTTTTCTACATATCGCATCATGTCATCTGGAAATAGTGAATGTTTTATTTCTTCCTTACTGATTTGGATGCCTTTTATTTCTTTTTGCTGTCTGATTGCTGTGGCTAGGACTTGCCATATTATGTTGAATAAAAGTGGGAAGCATGGACAGCCTGGTATTCTTCCTAACCTTAGAGGAAAAGCTCTGTTTTTCCCCATTAAGGATGTTAGCTGTCAGTTTTTCATAGACGGCCTTTATTATATTGAGGTATGTTCCCTCTGAACCTACTCTTTTGAAGGCTTTTATCATGAATGAGGGTTGTATTTTGTCAAATGTTTTTTGTGTCCATTGAAATGATCATGTGTTTTTTTTTCTTTCTCTTAATGATGTAGCACATGGATTGATTTGTGAATATTGAACCAGCCTTGCATGAATAATTCCCATTTGATTGTGGTGAATGATTAAACACACACACACACACACACACACACACACACACACACACAAGCTTTTGAAGTCCTTGATAATTTTTAAGAGTAAAAAGGGTACCTGAGACCAAGAAGTTTGAGAACTGCTGCTTTCAGGGTCTCTGTCCCTTTGCTGTAGATTCCAGAATCTTTTGTGTTTTACCCTCAGAGTTTCGCAGGCCACAGTGAGAGAGGAGTCAGCCTTGGGTAAAAGAGAGTCAGCAGGGTAGTGGGGGAAGAAGAGCCAAGTGCCTGACTCAAAGCCAGACGACCTGGCCTGTGCCTCTTTGCCAGGAAACTGAATGTTCCAGTGTTGCTGCAGGAGGGAGGCATTGGGACGGAGAGTGAAGGCTGGACTCCCTGTGTGATGTGCCCACAATAACCACTTATAACCACTTAGATTGTAAATTCTTACTTCCACTACTCTTCACCAGAGGAACTTCAGATTTTTCTTTTATGTCTAGTTGGCGTAACCACTGTTGGATATTTTGTTTTTATTTCAGGTCATTTCAACCTCCGCTAGTCCCACTGCCAAATTTCTGATGTATCTTTGAGGTGCATGGATGCGTTTCACAGCTTCACCCCTGCCCCTTCCTTCTCCTCACTGCCAGCAGCCAGTGTTCCTGGGGTCTTTGTCATTTGCCTATTAATTACACATGTTGTGTCTGCCCCCATTCACTGCATTGAGTAAGTGACATTGTTAGCAGTAGCTACATAGCAGGAAGGTTTAGGGAGGTATACAAACAGTGCTTGTGGAACAAGAAACCAGGTGGTGGCTGGGGGGGGGGGGTTGAGTGTCACAGTATTTGTATGACAAATACCCATGGGAAAATATCTTATCTGACAAGCCTCCTGTGCCTGTACTGCTTTGTTAAAAGTGATAAGGAAAGGAACGTTTTTTGATCTTACTGCCCTTTACTGAATATCTTGTCAAAGTAAAACTAGAGAAATCATTGGACAGGCACAGAGTAAATTGTTTAAATGCCAACTAATATTTCTACCCTTTAGGCTGTTGATTTTTTTACATAAGCATAAGTGCAGATAACATTACTTTAAGATAGTTACTTAAAAATATTCAAGTTACGTGTTCTAATTAGCTTCTTATTGTAAGGGAACCGCTGGGGTTGACAAAGAGCTGAGTTTATGTACTGTTTTTTTTGGAGCAGCACAGAGTGGTTCATTGTGATGAGTGGAAAGGGCTTTTTTTTTACATGGGAAACTAATTGTTTTGACAATAATTTAGCAGGAATTAGGCCAAGAAAAGGTTTGGATGGCCGTTTAGTGATTAATTGCCCATTCCCAGTCATTCATCAAACATTTTTCTCCCTGCTTGTGGTACTTACATAATGTCTGGTTCTGATTTATATACTCTAGAGAGGCAGCCTAGAATGGTGATCTGAGTATATTGTGTGTGTCTGTGTGTATGTGTAGGAAAGAGGGAAGTGAAAAAAGAAAACTGCAGTAAGGACAAGTGAAAGGTTTGATGGACAGTGACTTGTTTTCACTTCCTTTTAATTTTGAAGAAAAATCAAAGTATTTGACACACTATAATTTGGGCCAATTTTAGGCCATTAATGTCCGAAAATATTATAAACAAAATTCCATTATGGAAAAATAACAGTTATTTATCATGAACTGTTCTACTTCTTGGTAACTTTTTTTTTTTTGGCCAGTTTTAGAAAGCATACCTTTTGATAAAAACCAGGTTTACCCTAGTGACCTGTTTAATCGCTTATGCTCCTTTTCATAATTTTTTTTAATACTGGAAGTTTGTACATTTTAATTCCCTTTACCTATTTTGCCCATCCACCCAGGCCCCTCCTTTCTGGCAACCACCAACTTTGTTTTCTGTATTTGTCTGTTTCATTGTTGTTCATTTGTGTTTTAGATTCCACATATAAATGAAATACAATATTTGTCCTTCTCTGGCTGACTTATGTCACTTGGCATAATATCCTCTAGGTCCATCCTTGTTGTAAATGGCAAGATCTTCTTCCTCTTTGTGGATGAGTAATATTCCAGTATATACACATACTACATTTTATCCATTTATCTGTGGATAGACATGTAGGTTGGTTTGATATCTTGGCTACTATAAATAATGCTACAGTAGACATTTGGGTGCATCTATCCTTTCAAATTAGTGTTTTCATTTTCTTTGGGTAAATAGCTAGTAGTGGAACTACTGGCATTTCTGTTTTAATTTTTTGAGGAACCTCCATACTCATTTCCACAATGGTTGTACCAACTTGCATTCCCACCCAACAGTGCACCAAGGTTACCTTCTCTCCACATCCTTGCCAACATTTGTTATTTCTTATCTTTTGACACTATTCATTCTGACAGGTATAAGACGATATCTCATTGGATTTTGATTTAGATTTCCCTGATGTTGAGTAATGAGCATCTTTTCATGTATATTTTGGCTATCTGTAGTTCTTCTTTGGAAAAATGTCTCTTCAGGTCCTATAAATTTTTTATATTTTTTTTTTTTTTTTTTTTTTTAATAAATTATATATTTTTTAATTATTATTAAATTATAAGAGTTATATTTTGGATTATTGACCCCTTATCCAATATATAATTTGCAAATATCTTGTCCCACTCAACAGGTTGCCTTTGTGTTTTATTGATGGTTTCCTTTGCTGTGCAAAAGCTTTTTATTTTGGTATAGTTCCAATAGTTTATTTTTGCTTTTGTTTCCCTTGCCTAAGAAGACAGGTCTAGAAAAATGTTGCTAGGGTTGATGTCCAAGAGGTTATGCCTGTGGTTTTTTTCCTAAGATTTTTATGGTTTTAGGCCTTTATTTTATTTTTGTGTATGGTGTAAGAAAGTGGCCTAGTTTCATTCTTTCTTTGCATGTAGCTGTCCATTTTTCCCGGCACCATTTGTTGAAGGGACTGTCTTTTCTGCATTGTATACTCTTGCCTCCTTTGTTGTAGATTAATTGACCATATAAGTTTGGGATTGTTTCTGGGCTCTCTGTCCTGTTCCATTGATCTGTGTGTGTTTTTGCCCCATTACCATATTATTTTGATTACTATAGCTTTGTGGTACATCTTGAAATTTGGGTTTTGATATCTCCCTGCTTTGTTCTTCTTTCTCAAGCTTCCTTTGGCTGTTTGGAGTCTTTTGTGGTTCCATATAAATTATGATTAATTGTTCTAGTTCCATGAAAAATAATATTGATATTTTGATAGGGATTGCATTGGGTGATATGGATATTTTAACAATTGTGCCAATCCATGAGCATGGTATATCTTTCTATTTGTGTCTTTAATATCTTTCATTAGTGTCTTACTATTTTCAGAGTACAACATCTTTCACCTTTTTGGCTAAATTTATTCAAAGATATTTTATTGTAATATTCCTTTAAAATTATTAAGGAACTCTAATTTGAAAGTATATTTAAGATCACTTTCTTGGCAGTCTCAAAGCTTTAAGCCTAGACATTGTGGTGTTTTAACGGGGACAAATCCCTTCCTCACCCCCATTTTCTACACTTGATAGCAAACATGATGACCAGATTTGTTAACAGTAGTAATTCAGTGCTGGAAGACATGGGACACTGTGCCTTTCCTTGGATCAACTGGCACTGAAGGTGTCTTTTTCCTTTTTCAGGCTTCAGGCTGTGATGGGTCGGAGATTCCTGATGAAGTGAAGCTGATCGGGTTTGCCCAGTTGAGTGTCAGCTGATGTATGTCCCTTGACATCTCCCTGATCTGTCATGCCCCCACCTCATACCACTTCCCTCAATCTTCCTCCCCCACTTCTCCCTCCCCCTCACTCCCAGTTCCCACAAAATCAGAAGATTGTGAAGAGTCTGGCTTCAGTGAAATGGGATAAAAAAGAATTTTTTTAAACTTACAACACTCCGAGTTCTGCTTTATTCTCTAGCAATCCACAGTATGAGAACAAGCAAATGCCACAGCTGCACGACTGTTGCTAATTCTTCCAAAAGCTATTTAATATTCTTAGCGATCAATTCGGATATCCCTTAAGTGAAAAGAATCTGAAATACACTCAGGTGGTCCTATTTATTGGCAACAAAAGGAAT
The DNA here is from genome assembly GCF_003009895.1 of Hyaena hyaena. Lineage (NCBI taxonomy): Eukaryota > Metazoa > Chordata > Mammalia > Carnivora > Hyaenidae > Hyaena > Hyaena hyaena. The sequence goes on from NW_024082484.1 coordinate 160,678, forward strand.
TTTTCTATCAGAAGCCTATTTCTTCTTTCATTGTTGTTCTTTCTGTTCTACTTTAATTGTACATCTGACAATACTGCCTCTTTTATGTTGAATTTAGAAATTAATATACTTATAAAATTAAGATTTATTAGCCAAACTTGAATTCTAGTTTTAAAACTGACTGTGAATTTTATTTTTCATATATTTATGCATTACACACCTTAGCTATAAGAAGAAAAGTTTTTGATTATATGCTTCTTGCAGTTAATCTCTTGTTATTTAAAAACAAAAAAATATTCAGGTCTATCTTTGGAGTATTTATAACTTTTGATTTTTGAAATGACTGAATTAGGAACTTAGATGCTTATTCTTTTGGTTTGTTTGCCTAAAAATCAATCCACAATCTGATTGTCTCTTGGGAGAGGGAGGTGCCTTGCAAACTTTCATATTAAGAATGTGCCTGAGGCTGCTTTATTCTGGAATAGTCTCAGATCTAAAACTTCCTCTACATAAAGTGGCATATGTAAGTTTTGCTTCATTGGAACGTATAGAATGCTATATAAAATGTTGCCATTCTATTAGACTGCTAATTATGTACCCATCTCTGATTTGACTTCTCTGTGATAGGATTTGTTAGTCCAAAGGTGATAAACTTGAAGATACCAGAATCTGAGTTTTACTTGAAATTCTGCAGAATACCCAGATGGAGTGAAAAGATAGAAAGGGTTTTTGTACAATGACTAAAAAGGTAAAATGCTGTTAAGTTTCGAGAATAAATACTTTCACCAAAGTAGCCCTCTGCTTGACTATATATTAAGGAATAGTAAACCTTAGGATTTTCAAAATTGGAGTCTAAACTTTCAGGGAGGTGGGCTCCCAGGATGGTACCATTGCTCTTTCCTAGCTAACCCTAGATATGGCAGCTCTTTAATGTACTTTAAAAAGCAAATATATATTACTAAGGAAAGAAAAGTTATTTATAATTGCCTTGTCATAATTGTTAAGGTGTTCTAGAGCCATTTGCATACAATTTAATGTAATTTCATTCCATTCTATTGTTTACACAACAATTACTCAAAGATGACTGCAAAGGTAAAAGGAAAATAAAAGTGTATTGCACAAAGAGATGGTGTCACATGGTTTCCTTCCTCCTTCAGGTATTACCTGTGTGGCCCGCAGTGAGATTTTAGCACTTTCATGCCTCCTAAGAACTAACTAGGGAAAAGTGCCCTAAAGGGAACAAGGCATTCAGCATCCATTCAGTCAGAGAATCAGGTATGACAAATATTCACACTCCATGTAGACAGACTGTTTTAATTCAAACCTTTGGGCCGCAGGGAACGAGAAAAGTAATTCCTTACAACCTTACAACCACTTCGTTTTAGCCCTGCGGCTTGGAGTGGTTACGTGACTTTTCCAGGGCCCTTCACAAACAGTCTCCTGGGGTCCTGGCTCTGATATCCAGAGCATGTTCTTAACACTCTGTACAACTTGTAGACACAAATAGTATAAGACCCTCATCTTGAGAGCGTGAAACATACCTGATTAACTGGAGAACCCTTGTTTTGCAACATAGGAATAAGTATCATATAATATCTAGCCATAGTCCCATGTCTTTACTGCTAGTATTTGAGGGAGTTAATATACATCCAAATAGGATGAAGTTTTTTTAATGAAAAAGTTAGGATGAAGGGACCATCAGAACAGGTTACCAAAATGAAAACAAGGGTCAAGTCCATACACAGAAATTACATATGAGGGCCTGCAGAATTGCTGGAGGAATACAAAGCTTGGGATCAACCAACCCACCAGTCGCAAAGAGATGTCTGACCAGGTACAGCCCACTCATTTTTCGTTTGTTCTTTTTAAATGAAGGAGAAATACATTTTTTCCTAGCAATAAAGCCTGCAATGAATAATCTTTAGGCAGTTACGTAAGTTTTGAGCACTTACCTTTTCTAGTAGCTTCAACAGATGCCCAGAGTTATGTGATAGGAAGTGCCAGTCAGCAAGGAGCTGAGAGTGTGGTCCAAGCAGTTACTGTCCCTTGTGCTCTAGAAAGACACAGTAATCAAAAAGTTTAAAGGAATGAGTGTTTCTCTTAACTTTAATCTTTAAGATGAAAGACAGCACGCAGCATTCAGCAGCCAGGACCTAAGCTTCACTTGAGCATGTATGTGGTATCATCTATGTGGACAGATTCATATGCCTTGACGAACAGGTGGATTCACAACCTCTTAGTAAAAATCAAGGGACCCACATCTTCTACCTGAATACACCCAAAAAATGTTTTACATCAGTGTACCTCTGGTGTAGTCAACTTGTAAAGCTGTAAAATAGAAGCAAATTCCCTTTTATCTCATTTTAACTCTCAATGCATTGTCCTTGTGTGAACCACATGGTTGTCTGCATTTAAAACAACTTTTAGAGACACTTACAAATCATTTGTGATGAAAATTTCTTCCTTTTCCAGAACAGAGTATCCTTGTAAAGTTCCCTCTGTTTCCATATCTTATGTGCTGGTAAACATGGTGGACGGCCCCCTCATCTTCACGTCTGAGTAGGGTGAGGTAGTAGTCTTTAGAGGAAGACCCAAGAATTCCCTCAAAAAAATATTCCTGCACATAATGACGTTGGCATGTAAAATTTTCATTCACTTGTTTCAATAATGCACCTATGGTCTATTTAGTTTTAAGCACTATACCTCCCAGGTGAACCCTCCAGGTTAAATTCCAGAGATGGTGAATACAAGCCCAATTCACACTGGAGGGCTTCTGCCAAAACTTGGGATTTGCATTTGACAGTAAACAATCTTTGGTCTTCTTTTTTTTTTTGGAAGTACATTTGATAACAGAAGCTGTTGCTTAGTGAGACCCACTTAGGGTGTGACAGGAAAATCATATCAGTTTAAAATAAAATGTTAACCATTTCTTACAACTGAAAACATGCTTCTAATTCACCCAGAAGTGGCCTTCACACAATTATGATTCCATTTAAAGGGAACTCAGATACGCCTGTTTTTCTGCTGTACATATTTATATTGTCAAATCCTAGCTAAGAACTGTGATTCTCACCAGGATGTTTAGGGGCAGTTTGAGTCTAAGTGGGGTGCCGTGGTGGGTGGTTATAGAACATTCCCCCTCAGGGCTGGAACATCCCAGCCTAGAGGTACACACTGCTTTCCAGGGTTCTAAGTTTCAAGAGGTCTATTACAAGGCCTAACAGCCATAAACAAATGGCATTCAAGTGATAACTTCCATTGTGTATCTTCAGGAACTAAAAATTCCAGTGTAATGAGTTTGATTATAAGTGAGATCTTTAGGCTAATGCAGTACTACCTGGGGTTTGACTCTTGGAATGTGCACTCTCAGGAATAGAAATATTTAATGCATGTAACCAGTGCACACAGGTAAGAGCATGTGTTTAAAATGATCAAGTGACTGACTCCCTCGGTATATTAGTTAACACCCAAACCACCACAGAAAACGGGGGAGCTGGCACTCCACTGGAATCCCTGCTTGGGATTCTCTCTCCCTGTCTTTCTGCCCCATCCCAGCACATGTTTGCTCGTGCACATGATCTCTCAGTAAAGAAACATTAAAAAAAAAAAAAGTACCTGCTTGCAAAATGTCCAAGTGGTTGCCTAGGTGATACTTTGCCATGGAGAAAAATGCACGGTCAAATAACAGTGATGTCCTTTTATCTGCCTTCTTGTGCCTTGCTCACCAAACCTAGCCCAGGTAGTTTGGGACTCTAAGAACAGTGACGAAAATCCACATTATTAGGTTAACAGCCATGGTGGATCTTGTGCCAAACCAAAGGATGCTGTTTTTTAATCAGGTGTCCCCAGGTGGAAACACTAATATACATAAAACTTCCCCCTACATGAGTTCCAGCATACAAAATCTCATTAGCTGAAGTTTGTTGAACCCTTATAATTTAGTTCCTAACTCATCAAAGGTCAAGAAATGTTATTAAAAGTTACAACCTTACTCTATTATTATTTAAATTTGCTACCGTATGATGAAAGGGCAGCAATGGAATAATCATTCCTAGAGTGTACTTCTCCCTCATGTAGAAAACTGGCTTGAGAAACCAAGACTTGTAATTCATCACAGAGGAAACTGGCTTACTTTCTGGATAATTCAGTAAATTAGCAGGCCCATAATCTGGGAGAAGGAGGATGACAGTGTGCTGCTTTACAAAATGGTGTAGACAATACTCTGGTCCAGCCTTCACCCAGAGAAACGGTTTGGTATTGAACAATTCTGGCAGCACTTAGATGTGTTAAGTAACAAAGTTCAAAAGGAATAGTGATCAGAGTAAGGATGTGTAGACGCAGGTAGATTTTTCACACACCTCAGTCCTTTTTTTCCTCCTCTCCGAACTCGATGGGATCCTGAAAAAGGAAATAGGAGAATCAAAATGAAACAGAGGATTGAAGAAGTGTCCTATTGAAATGCCAAGCACTGTTCATGCATGTTGTTGGAAAACCCTGACTTCAGATCCAGCACTATTTTCCCATGCTCTAGAACACTGTAATGAAGCTTGGCTGTATACATTATCAAATCTGATTCGCAGAAGTCCTGTGATAATGTGTATATGTACGCTGAGTAACAAGGTAAGGTCTATAATTCTTATTGTGGGTTGTAGCCAGTAAAAGTTTGAAAGCCACTCCTTTAAGCTATTTTGAATGGTTTTTTTTGTTTTATTCTTGCAGCCAAAAGCAGTCACTTTGCTAAATACTTTACGTCTTCTCATTTAATCTTAAACAACTCTTGTTAGTTAGGTTTTATTATCCCACGTTAAAGATGAGAGAACTTAGCCTTGAAAGCTGCCCAAGGTAACACGGTAAGTTTCAAATATGAAGCAGGACTTGGAATGTAGGTAAACTTGGTTCTAAAGCCCACACTCTCAGTCATATCAGACAACCTCCTTCATGAAACAGGACACACGTTATTGTAGGTTTTCCCTGGACCATGCACTAAACCAACAACTTCCTACCACACCTTGCGTAAGCCTCTCAACAACTCTTAAGAAATTGGTTTCATTATCTGCATGTTATAGATGAGGAAATAGATGTACAGAGGTCTTAAGTAACTTCTCCAAGGTCAGCCAGCTAGTAGGTAAGAGAGAGGCTGAACCCAAGTCAGGTCGACTCCAGAACATTTCCACCGTACCTTGACTCTCTAAAGGTAAGTAAATCCAGATTTTTGGGGCCTAGAATTTATACAGTTAAGGACAGGGTACACAGTTACTCATGGCAAATTAGATACCAAGTCTTGCAAGGGGCCCTAACCGTTACTCCCGGTAACTCTGCCCCTGGGTCACAGACGTTACACCTGCTTTTCATTTCATGATTTGTATTAGGACTTGTAGATTCATCAGAATCTTTTGTGATGTGGCTTCCAAATCTAGGAAGGGAAGTAATTTTTCCAAGATCAAAGAATGAAAGATGGTTATTTGAGAAGGGACAGTTTCAGTCTATTTTGAGTGCCTTTTTAAAAAAATAAAATTTGAATTTAAACAAAAGACAAACCAATTACATTCCTTAGTATAAAACATAAAACCAATGTAGCTTCTGCTCAGGCTTTGTTGCCAACTGTCGGTGTGACCTTACCCAGGTTCTATCTCACTTCACTAAACCTCAACGCACTCATTTTTAGAATAAAGGGGATTAATGAATTGATTATTAACTTCCTTTCCAACATGGACATTCGAGAGGCCTAATTGAGCAGAGGAATGAATAAACCAGTACTGGTCCATCCATTCAGCTGTAACAGTTGAGCTGTTGGTGAATTGAGTTGTAGAAATTCTAATCAGGTACTTAGGAAAGAGTTGCACAGGGAGAGTCAGGATCAACCTACTTGAAGTTAAAAAGATGGGTCTGTTAATTAGCATGAAGGAGGTGATTGTTTCAATCTCTATGTATATTGAAACATCAATATACTTAATATAGTTAAGTTGTACACCTTATATAGTTTTTATTTCTCGATTATACCTGTGGACATGGTCTGAACGCAGTTAAACTATTTCCATTTTGTGGCCATCCCGGAAGCACATAGGGCTTCCCAGTCCTATTCCACCAAGCTCTTTCCCCATAGAACTCCTGCTACAAGAGGAAAGGCAGGAAGGGTGTTGAGGTGAGGAGGGAGACACCTGACCGACCATCCCACCCACTCACACTGCCACATGTGGGTAAAAGCAGCCACAGCGTCCCTGTTGACTCCTCTAAGAGCTAAGTCAAAACCAAAATCTTAGAAATGGCATGTTCCTGTCATTTCTAGCATTTTTGTTTTATAGTTAATAGTGATTAAAATTATTAAAAATAGTTAACATTGCTAAAAATAGTGACCACAGAGTACCTACCTTGTCCCAACTGCTTTTCATATGTATTATCTCTTAATCTTATTATAACTGTGTAAAGCAGGTATACCTGTGTCTAAATTACAGATAAAGGAAATGAAGTTCAGAGAAGTAACTTATTAGAGATCAACTAGTAAATGACAGTACTGGAATTTGAATTTGCATGTATCTTCTACCACGTTGTTAGTTGAATCTGCATTTTCCCTATATTTATTATGGTATTACATATTAAATATTATAATTAAATAACATTATTTAATTGCCTTCTGGTCAGCCAATAAGCTGCTTACAGGAGCAGTTTCAAAGGAAACTTGGTAATGTTGTCTGGTACAGACCCTTACTGAATATGTGTCGGGAAATACAATATAACTGGCAAGAAAAAGTCCATTAGGAGACATATACTGTTGAAAAACAATGACTTCCAATCAGACCAGCAAAGAATCCAGGCATAAAAATTGCAAATGGTAGTTACAAGATGATCAAGAAAAGGACAGTCTGGCTGGGTAGCAACATTTTCAGCTGTTCCTCTCTGTTGGCATCCTTTCAAACCCACAGACTACTAAATGCATTAGTACTAGAAAGACTGTGATAACACTACAGTCAGCTGTGTAAAATGAATTTAAGAGTGACTGACAGGTAAGTGGACTTGAAGTAGCAAATTGCTGAAAAGATCAGCTCAGAACTGTGAAACAGAATGATACTTTGGTGTGGGGTAAGAGAGAAAGAGTGGGCATGTCCATCGCTAGAGCCACCTTGGGGATCAGTCAAGTGCTTCTTCAACTTCTCAGAACCAGCATGGTATAGAATAAGGTTCAGTGTCTCAAGTATCACCTGGAAATGCTCACTACCATAAAATTCACCTTTGAGTCTAAATCCTTTCTGCCCCTTATTTTATATAGTTCTTTGCCCTCTCTCAGAAAGACAGGAGACATATGTAAACAACAGTACAACGCTGGGCTCTTTGTAGTAAGCCCTGTAAATTTCAGGTAATGTTTGGTGTTGTCTCTTTAAAAAAAGTATCATCAATGTCTGTGCTCAATTTGTGCAGGGAGACTTGGCATGTATGTGGTCACCGAACCTCAGAATATTTTACCACACAGCCATCTAGACAATCCCGATCAATTAGACACTTATGAAGGGAGCTAAACCATGGAAATAAGAACTCTGTGACATTTTATTAACGGCCGTATATGAAAGACTTAGAGAAATTGTGCAATAATTGAATGAATAAATAACTGCTATAATTACACAATTCCCTCACGTTTAGACTTCTACTGAGTATATGTTTTAAAAGATCACAAGATTTCAGAAATCATCTGTTTTAATCTCCTGGATTCTTTCTTGGAACCCAGGCTTTCTGACTCCCAACCTTGTGTTTTTTGTGCTCTGCACAGAAAGAAATTCCCTTACTATTAAATAAGAAATACCGTACAAATACGAGACCAGTTTTTCGAGTGGGGTAAATGTGTTTCTGAAGGTTTTACTCTTAGAAAGAACATTTTAAATGTAGATGATCCCAAAAATATCATCCACAGAGACAATATATATAAAGTTTCATCAAATCACCTTGAAGTCCTTAATGCAGAAAGATGATTAATTTTCAACAATGACTGAGCTAGGGAAGCTTATCTACTCCTGTGTTCTCTGATGAAGACAGCTAAGGCTCCATATTCATTTTCTGTCCTTGAATTTGCAATTGATATTTATGAGGTGGCCATATTTGGAAAGTCAACCTCAAAAGAGCCCTTTAGCTAAAGCCCAGTCAAAATGATGAAGGAGAACCAGACACTTGACTATAAGGACATTTTCTTCAAATACATTGTTAAAAGAGCAGCATTTGGGGGTCACCTGGGTGGCTCAGTTGCTTGAACATCTGACTCTTGATTTTGGTTCAGGTCATGATCCCAGGGTTGTGGATTAAGCCGCATGTTGGGCTCCACACTGAGCATGGAGCCTGCTTGGCATTCCCTCTCTCTTCCTCTGTCCCTCTACCCCACTTGTGCACTTGCTCTCTGAAATAAAGAAAAAATAGAAAGCAGCATTTTCTCCACCTAGCTCAAAACACAGGCAGATAAGAGTGTAGTTGTCAATAATTTTATAGCTTCTTATGTAAATATGAAGCTTTGTATTACCTTATATTGCTCTTAAAAAAAATAAAATCAGTACCTGGTATGCAAAAAAATTCTTACGTACAAATTGAATCCTCTGTCTCCTTCCCAATGCATATCTTCTACCTAAGACCCCCTTGCTGTCCTGGGAGTAGAGACAGAGAACTGAGGGTCTCTAACCACCTCCACAATCTCCTCTCCTCTTTTCCTCTGCTCTCTCAACTTCAGCCATACCCATGTTACTTTTTTAACATGCCAGGCACTGCTTTAGTTACTCTTCTGGAGACAGTCTTCTCCCAGTTCTTCTTGGTTAATTCTCTCTCCTCCAAGTTTCTGCCTAAGTGTTACTATCTCAATGAGGCCTCCCTGAGCTTTGAATTTAAAATTGAAACCTTCAAGGGATGGTCCAAGATGGTGGCATAGTAAGACCCTGAACTCACCTCCTTTTCAAACATACCAATCTACACCTATATATTGAGCACTTCCTCCTGAAGAACTGAGGGCTTATTGAAGAGCATAAAAAACAAATGATGAGTTCTCCTGTGGACCTGCCCCCTCCAATCTGGCCTCAGCAGGAGTTTTCCAAAGTGGCTCCAGGTCCCCTCCCACAGTGGACCTGCACAAGCCTTGCTAACACTATGTCCCTGCACATTTTCCTGCAGACCTGCCCCCCAACATGCCCTCAGCAACAGCCCATCCAAAGTGGCACCACAAGCGTGGCAGTGTGCAAGCAGCCCTGACAGGGGTCAGCACCACCCCAAAGTGACTCTTGCCCCATGTAGAGGACAGAAAAACCACACGTGCCAGTTCACCTGCAGCCCCAGCAGTGGGCTGGTTGCAGACATCTGCTCTCACTGCATGCTCCACCCACCAACAAAAGGTTCTCAAGGGACAACACAGGGATAACAGTCTGCAGCTTGTTGCTACCACAGTGCTGTCAAACACATGGTCTGACTGAAGCCAAGCCCAAAGCAGCCCAAGACTGGCCCACTAGTAACACAGGGACCAAACCTCACCCACAGGGCAAGCCATTGCAGACAACTATATTAAAGGGAAATGTGGCTCAGCCACAACTGTAGGGTATATGCAAACATATAGGAGACACCCCCAAGTGCCAGGTTCTGGTGAACAGGAAATACCACAGGAGCTCCTCATAAGGCCACTACACACAAGAGCAAGAAATGTAGCCAACTTTCCTAACACACAGAAAGAGAGGCAAAACAAGGAGACAGAGGAATATGTCCCAAATGAAAGAACAGGACAAAATCACAAGAGAGGTAAGCAAAACAGAGATAAGTAACATCACCGGGACTTGAGAAGAGTAGAGGGTCTCAGTGAGTCCCTCAATAGACATAGAAAACATAAAAAAGAACCAATCCCAGATGAAGAACTTAATAAGTGAAATTAAAACTACACTAGAGGGAATAAGTAGAGTGGAAGAAGCAGAAGAATAGACTAGAAACCTGGAAGACAGAGTAATGGAAAGCAATCAGGCTCAACAGAAGAAAGAAAAAAGACCTAAGAAAAGAAGAGATCAGGGGAACTGAGCAACATCATCAAGTGTAGTAACATTTTCACTATAGGGACCCCAGAGAGAGAACACAGGAAAAAGGGGGCGGAAATTCTATTTGAAGGAATATTAGCCAAAAGCTATCTGAAACTGGGGAAGGAAACAAATCCAGAACTGAAAGGTAGAGAGCCCCGATAAAATCAACCCAGTGAAGTCTACACAAACACACATAGTAATTAAAATAGCAAAAAGGAGTGACAAAGAGAATTTCAAAAGCAACAACAGAAGACAGGGGTGCCCTGATGGTTCGGTCAATTAGGCATCTGACACTTGGTTCCAGCTCAGGTTATGATCTCGATGGTTCACGAGGTCAAGCCCCACATCCGGCTCTGTGCTAACAGCAAGGAGCCTGCTTGTGATTCTCTCTCTGTGTTCCCCTTTCCCCACTGATGTATTTTCTCTCTCAAATAAATAAACTTTAAAAAAGAAAAGGAAAACAGCTATATACACGGGAAACCCCAGGAGGCAATTGGCTGATTTTTTACCAGAAACTTTGCAGGCTAGAAGGGAGTGGCATGATATACTCAGTGCTGAAAGGAAAAAAACAAAAAAAAAAAAAAA